>NW_027176462.1:0-58069 GCF_023349555.1 Cebidichthys violaceus
CAGCAGCCTCCAGCTTTGATGGGGAAGCCTCTTTGTAGTTGGCCTGGAGATGGCTTGTAAGTCAGTAAAAGTGAGGGCTAAATGGCTCCCTAACAGGAAGCAGTTTACACGGTGACGCTCAACCTGACTGTGGCCCTCTATTGTCCCGAGCCCCATGTCCCACTTCATTACCATTTCCATAAGAAAGGAACAGTAATTGCCCCTTTTCTTCTGCTGCCCCTTCATCTTCGAGTGTTTCTTCTTTCTTTCTTTTTTTTTTTTTTTTTTTACCCCCTTTCCTTTTTCTCTTGCTGGATCCCTCTCTATCAGCCTCTAAACAGGCTGGAAAATACATTAGATACACTTTAACTTACAAGAAAGGACTGTATGCGGATTATTTTAGACCAAACTCTTGTTTTCTTTCTCCGTTTTTTAAAAGTACGCATTTAACAAGGTGAAAATGGTGTAAATGAATCATTCCAATAGTAACATTTTCAGTTCCCCACGACCTTCCAGGAGTACCCAAAGCATCAGATCAGTGTTTGTGCTGGAGGTCCTGAGACTCCCCTGACCTCCGACCTGACCTCAGATGGAGGACATGTTTGCTGACTGATCAATGCAGAGAAGTACTGTCTCCCTGGGTGACTAGCAAAGACACAAGAAAAGGAAAAACGTCATTATATGTTTATATTCTCTCGTGCTTTTCTATTTTACACATTCTGCTTCGTTGTGTTCTTTCTCTGATTTTTTTTAGCACACTTGTATGCACATTATTGCCATACAACTTGTTGTGTATTTACTTCCTCTGATGCCATTTATGCATCATCGAATAAGCCCATTTTTACATATATTCTATACATCATATGTGCTGATGGAACAATGTCTCCAAAATGTCACCTTTTAATCAGCTGGGATTAAAGCCTTGTTTTTAGCATTGTGACAATGTGTTTTCCAGCTAAACCAACAAAATGGCTTATTTAGCAAAAGAAGTCTGAGTTTTTCTTTAAATCTGAAGCAGCACTTAATCCTCGAAAAAACAAATCTAACTCAACAGAGATGAATAACAAAACAAGTATTTTGTCTTTGTAGTTTTGTCTGTAATGTAAATGCATCAATACGTTATTATATCGCTTCCCTCTCTGATGATTTTTGATTTTGAGAATTCAGCCCCCCCATCTATCCACAGCAGCATAGATGTGTGCCGAGCGCATTGATTCATTATTATCTGTTTGTAAATCATCCGAGAAAATATGAGGAATCTTTAACGGTTCCTGTGGGGGGGGGGGGGACCTGGATCCCTGCAGCGAGTATTCAGCCAGGAAATATAGACGATAGAATCGATAGAATAAAACAAATGCCTGGAATCAACACCTGGGACAAGGGGCCCAGAGAGTATACACATCACTCTCTCTCACTTCACACTGCGCCCCATCACAGGCCTTCTTTGCCTCACTTTGAACTTCCGAGGTGACTAAAGCGTAAATGCAGCGACAACAGGATTAATCTATGCGGAGAGAACGATCAACAGCCTCCGTGTGTCAGTAATCCTATCAGGAGCAGTGGGGATACATGCAAACAACCACAGTCAAACATGTTGTTTCACACCCACGCTTGGTAGGATACCTGGATATCCCACTGATACCTCCACAGCAGAGGCCACTCCTGAAAAAAAAGATGGTGGATTTGAAAGCTTATAGAGTTGCGTAGCTTACACAGTGATTTGTATCGGTTGTGTGTGAGATTCAAACGCTCACGATGAGGACAAAGTTCAGGCAGAAACACTCGCGTCTCCTCAGTTTCCTGAGGGCCCTCCGTGGAAAGGGCTGCAGGTAGTGCTGCTGTCGAGGGAAGGGGAGGGCCACCGGACCCCCTCGGTGGAGGAACTGTTTTAATCATGGCCCCATGTGGACCCCGACAAAAGAGCCAGGTCGGAATCACCGTCTGCTCCTTTGTTGCAGGGGGAGCCACCGAGGCTGGGAGTGGGCTGCGGGCTCAGTCGCTGCTCCCGTCACCACAGCAGGCCTCCTGTTTATTTGCTTTGGAGATTGTTTTATCCCAGGTGACAGTGAAGGTAGCGGGTTCCCGGGATGATATATTGCACTGTAATTGTTTTTCACCAGTCGGCCGGTAACGCTTGAGAGCAGAGCCGCTGTGGGAGACGTACACAACCTCACATGATACATAGCTGGTAAAGACCTTCATTCCATTACATGAGGAGAGATTACGGTTATAATTACACATGAAGCACACTTGTCTTGTTATGTAATCTAGACATGGTTGAGCAGGCCCTGACATTCATGAGCAATGTGTATTCAGATGTAATTCATTTCTCGGAGTCTATACTACAGCAGCATATGTTATGTTGACATAACCCCCAGATGTTTGCAATGTCTTTTTATTATTTATTTATTGATGTATTGTTTTGTTTTCATTCAATTTACTTTATCAGTTGCAATTAATAATTCAAGATTTGAGTTGAGTATGCAACCAGCTGAGATAAAGCTGATGATTATGAATATCCAAGTATATTGCAAATATATAAATATGATGAAAATATACATTTCAAATATCATTATATAGTTGAAACCATTAGTAGTGTTTGATTATTTGATCAACAGAACATTTGTCAATTTTGATAATACAAAAATTCTATCAATGACAAATGTTTGCCATTTTTTAAATTATTTTTTATGTTAATTTGATATTCTAAGTTTTTTCACTGTTAGTTGAAGACCTGACTGTCAGCTCTGATAGACATATTTACTACTTTAACATTGAATTGCTGTTTTGACACATTTCCATATAGAATGAGTTTGTTTCTTTGCCCAACTTAATTGATTTTATAGAGAAATATTACGTTTTTGGGGCATTAATGTCGACAACATAGCAAACTCCATCCATGTCAAGGTCAAGAATGATGTTTCATACTCAATGACTCAATTACTTAAAAGGAATTATTATAAACAATGAAAACATGGATTAGTTGCAGGTCTGGTCTCATCCTTCAGTGTCTTCAAAGTTAGCTGTATAAACATTCTATATATTCTGTATCTCTTCCTTTCCAACACTTAATAGAAGCTTTACGATTCTTACACTGAATAAAAATATTATAAATTCATGTTTTCTTCATGACAGCACCATTACATCAAATGGAGACATTTCACCGTGTTAAAACCAATACAGTGTAATGATACAACCTCAAACACGACAACAGTGGGTTGCAGCACCGAGACAAATGATGGCGTTCAGATGAACCAGCGGATTAATATTGATCAGCCCTTATAAATGTGAACATGGCCTCCGCTGACTCTCTTGTCAAACCCTCTGCTGCTTTGAGGGGTCACAGCTGCCGGCACTCCTTCAGCGTTTGGTGACATTTTCATTGATCCTTGCGGTGATCTCTGGCTAAATGGCCCCCATGGTGTTTATTACAGAGGAGGAAAACATCTGTACAAATGAAGGGTTTGGAAAGGAAAAGTCTACTGAGAGCTCAGATACAGCTACCTGTGCAGAAAGTGTACAACAAATCTGAAGGGAGATGTGAATAAGAAGGGTGATAGCATGTTGTTTTGGTGGCTGCTGCTTACTGTGACATAATGCTAATTTGTAATTGGTCTGCCTATAGAGTTTTTGCTTTCGCATACATGTGGGCCGGTCTTTAAATAAAGCATGGTCACCCTCTGGTGGCCACAATAGTTACCACTGTGCCGCTCTATGTAGTAGCGGATGTATTCTCCTGCACAAGCTATATCTATATTACTGTGTTGGATCAAATAATTTAATCTTTTCTGAATGTAAACTCAAACAATGCACAGTGTGTTTTGTTGGGTTTTTTTCAACAGCACGCACAGGACGGGTGATGAATAAGCCACAAATCATATAGAGAGGTGACAAAAATGCACGTCTCCCCACAGTTTCACTTTCCCGGGTCTGCTTTTGTTGCCATGAATATTACACTGAGAATCAAATTACAGGCGCTGGCTTTGTGAATGATTGATATAATGCAACAGCATGCAGTAAAAATGACTGTGGCATGTTTTATTCATGAGGGGTTAAACAAACAATAAAATCTTGGCTGAAACATGAACACAAAAAGAACAATAGATTCATGAGAATATAGCAAACACATTAGGTAGTTGTATTACCGTTCATTGTTAACGTTATTGCATGAAAATGTGTGAATTTAGTCTGAATGTAATTTGAATTCTGATGTCAGCAGCAGCAGCTAAAATATCCCTCTCTGCTTTGAGGATTTGAACTTCAGAGGGACACATTTTTGAACACATCTCATCAGGCTTTATGGAATTTATATAAGTGAGTTTGCATTCATGTTGGACCTCTTTTCCTCTTCCCCGCTCTCCGAATTGGACACTTTCATTTGCACCAGTGTCTTTCACTCTCCTCAAACCATGACAAACAGATGCATTAGCTCCCTAATTGCTGAGATTACCAATGAGATGCCTTATGAGTTACCAGGGTTGCCTCCTAGAAATGAAAGCCCCGGCCAATTTGCATGGGAGGTAATTGAATCGCCTGCAGTGAGGGAGAGAGAGGGGACGTGCCACGCATTACAGCCCAATTGGCTTCTCCGAGAGTGTGGCATGAAAAGCCATTTTCGAGCACCGAATGCCAAGGGTTCGCTCTCTCATTCATTGTAGAGTCCACTTCTCGCAGACTTTCCCATCCACTCCAGTGTTCCAGACCCCGGGCCGGTTGATGGCTGTTGAATGGGGTTGCGTTTCGGGGGCCCTCGCTCTTATGGGGAAATGACCAATCACTCCTTCATCTGGAAACGCTGTGAACGGTCACGGAAGAGAGGGGGGGGGGGGGGGAGGGAGAAACTACAGTCTGTGGGAATGTGGAATAAGATTAACTATTGCTGCACAATTCTCTAAAGCGTGGGGGGGGGGGGTACATGGGGACAGCGGTGAGATGTCAGATGTTATCTGCATGTGCAAACTGATTGGACTGATGAGGTGAACAGCTCCACACCCAGACATCGTGGTTATTTGTATTCCCTGTTAGTGCGATAAAATATAACACACATCGCACACAGGAATCCCTGTGTGCTGCAGCTGATGTGTTTGCTGATTGACATTTTGATACATTGAAATCATTTTTTCCCCGCTTCATTCTTGGCTCCAGTATTTCATATGTTGCATGTTTTGTATTCTTTTCATTGCTGACATAATACTCTCAAATAGCTTGTCTCCTACCTTTCATTCAACTGTTCTATTCAACATTTTTTGAATTGATGTTCACATGTACTATATGGCCAAAAGTATGTGGACACAATTTGAGACGATAGCATGCATGCTTCCATCTTTGTGGTAACAGTTTGGGGAAGGTCAAAAAAAGTAGTGGTTAAAGAGACTCTCCTGGGTCCACATCTAGAGAGAGTAAAAATGTCTTCACCGATAGTAAAGAACGAGACACATGTATTACTTTATGTTCCCACTTACAGCAAAAGAATAATATTTGATAGCGACTAGCAAATGATCACATGATTGATTACGTGTCTGTCGACAGCCAATCAGAGACACGGATTTACCCTACAGCTGCCATGTTGTTCATGTTATCCTGAAACACAAAGTGTGTTATTTTACTTTTTCTTAAAAAAGTTTTAAAGTTCTTAATATATTGTCAATAGCAATTGAGATCTAAAATCAAATCCAATAAAATAAAACCAGTTGTTCAAATGAAATGGTTTATTCCGAGCTCTGTGTCTCGGATCTACTCTTACTTCTGTCTTTTACTTTAAAGCTGGGGCATGTTTTTGGTTTTTATTGTGTAAAAATCCCATAACAACCCTTCAGCATATTGTGAATCGAGTGGTACCCCAGGGTATGCAGTTTTCTGGAAAAGGTAAATAAAAATCATCAACATCATCCCGATCTTGATCGTGATCCACATCCCGTTTTATAGCGCCATTCCTGTGAGAACTATCGTCCTGTGTTCTTTGTAAGCTTGTGGGCCCGTGAAGCCCTTTGAGAGCACGTACTGTGGTTGGAGGCTCTAGTTAGTACAGTATCAGTGAAGCGTTACAGAGACGGGGGAGAACATGTTGCAGCTCCCTGCTCACGCAGAAGGCCAAACTATTAGAGAGATGGAGGGAAAATAGTTTATACTTCTGCTAGCCAGCTACATTTTTTGCCCAATGATGTCAAAAAAAACTGCGACCTACCCCAACTTTATGTCCAAAATTATACTTTTAGCAGTTGCAAAAGTATGGACCCAGACCTCAAACCCATCCAACAGCATCCCTTCGTGATTATGAAGTTTAATTTGATCGTATGTATGTTACACGGGGGTCATTTACTGCATATGGATTAGAGACAATCAATGCAAAGTGAAGCAATTATGTGACAGTAAAAACAATGCTGCTGTCAGTGTGGATGGACAACAGATGAGGGTCTGTCTTCTTTCCATTCGCTGCCTCTGCATCTCTTTTGTCTTTAGACCACAGTGAAGAGAAACAAACCCCGCTCTTATTTATTTTTAGTCCTGGCCTCAAATGGGAATGAGGCCGATTACACTTCCAAGATTGACAATTTTATGCTGCCAAATTAAAAGAACCCCTCTGAATTAGCGAGATAATTGCATGCAATCTCCCTTTAATGGACCTGTCAGTGATTACTGGCTGCCTCGACCAGCCCTATCAGTGGCAGGGGAGGGGAGAGTGCTGAAATGAAATGTCAATCATATTAGCATAAATGAGTAAATTAGTGCGAGTAGCTCATTGTCAGAGCGAATCAGTCCTGACGTGTCACCCTCCAACCCGCGGTGGGGACTGCGAGGAAGGCAGGATGAAGAAGAAAGAGAGAGAGAGAGAGAGAGAGAGAGAGAGAGAGAGAGAGAGAGAGAGAGAGAGAGAGAGAGAGAGAGAGAGAGAGAGAGAGAGAGAGAGAGAGAGAGAGAGAGAGAGAGAGAGACATTACATGTGAGCACATGGTGCTGACAGCTCATGTACAGTCATTATCTTCGACTGGTGAAGCACGGCGTTGTGACAAAGAAATCATTTCTCTTCATCTGCTCGTGTGTTCATTCAGTCGGCGTTGTCTGCAGGCTGCAGCGCTGAGTTTCACAACAGCATTATTGGACAGGAAGACGTTAAAAGGAAGTTCTGAAGAGGGCCTTTCAGGCCAGTTCCCCAATATTTGCCTAAGATAAGTCTCTTCTCTTACAGACCCCTCTTTGTTTCTCACAGAGGAATTTCTCAAACACGACCGTACCTTACAAATACAATGCAAACAAGAGGGACCTCCCTCTCTGACTGCAAAAGGACTTCCATGTGGGTTTGGATCATGATTTACTCAAATAAGTTACTTAAAGTCTCAGATATTGATTGCTGCATTTTGGCGGTAAGCTTATTAATAGCCTGGTTTGTTTTCACTTCTGTTTTTTAGATACGGCAGCAAAAACAGAAGTAAAAAGCCAAAAACATATTTGTTACAGTAACTTCATCTGTGCTCGTGCATTATTATATCTGGCATATTACAGCCTTATGTGGCATTCATGTCATAATGTCAAAGTTTGACTGTGTGAGATGAAAAATATTAGGCCTCCAAACTATGCTTACCAGATCAGAGATATGAAGGCTTTGTTACAATTATGATAACTCCCTCACGGTGAGAGGAATTACAGGGAAGTCAGCAGACCTCTGGTACATCGCTCACTTAAATAGGGCTTTAAATGTGCTGTGTCATGGTTGCATTTGTTCAAGTTTGGCAGGATAACTCTAACTGCAAACAAGGCCAGGCATTACTCGCTCTCTCTCTCTCTCTCTCTCTCTCTCTCTCTCTCTCTCTCTCTCTCTCTCTCTCTCTCTCTCTCTGATAATTTGAAACCAGTTAAAATCTCTTTTTTAGATTCCCAGAATCTAAAAAAGAGATTTTCAGAGCCTGAAAACCAAAACAATTAGCAAAACGACGCAAAAACGCTTCATACAGCCCGGGGGAACTGTGACGATAATTCTCTTAGGAGTGATACCTTTAACTTTACACATAGTGATTTGATTTTTTTGATTTGAATAAAATGTTGACTGGTGCAGCTTTAATAAGCCTAGAAAAGAGAATTAGGCTCTATTTAACGGTCTTCTTTCTAACAGTAAAGGGCTGAGAGAGACCAGGCCGGTGGAACAAAGTGTTCTCTGTGAACAAAAGGCTACAGTGGGAATAGCAGCAGGTTTTTCAGCTCTTTTTAAAGTCATATAAGGTTGCTAAGACAAACATGTTGGCAATAAATTGCTAAATTTACACATCAAGCGGACAGATGGTGCAAACTAATTTATCTGTCATGTTTTTAGCCACCTAACAAAGGCAGGCCCAGTATTCATGTTCCTTTGAGTTCTGTTTCAGACTCACAACTCGGGAGAAAAAGTAACTAAATGTTAGCGATGCTGTTTGACAATTTGGGCAGGTAGAGAGTCGGTTCATCAGAGGTGAAAACAGCTACCTGATGAAAACGGGGTTGATTAAACGGCAGTTTGTCCAAAACAATGAGCTAAAAGAGGCTAAAACGCTTCGTAAAGCCCATGGGAACATAACAATTGGACGGTTTGTCACCATGGGTCATTCGATCCATTGAGAATATCAAAATGTTGATTAGTGCGTCTTTCAGGAATCAGTTTAGAGAATCTAGTCAACACAACTGACAAGTTGCGGGACTCACAAGACACGTCCTGCCTGGTAAACGCCAACACCTGTCAAACTGCACGCTCCCAGTTTGTTGCATTAGCTTTCTGTTATCAATGCCTTTAATCCCAAATTGAGATCATGACAAAATGACACATTTTCCCAGACTTGACAAAGATGCTCCAGAGCCGTAGAAGACATTATACAACTGAGCAGCGCTCATCACGACAAGTAAAACATGTGTGAAGTTGCTGCAGTTCTCCTTGAAGACATTCTTCTTTTTTTAAAGAACTTTTACAAAGCGAAGTTTTGTATTTTTGGCTTCTGGTGAACAAAAAAACCTCTATCCACTCTAACTTCCATCACTTTGCTTCTGTCTTTCTCACACATACTTACACACTTCCCTTACAATTTCCCACAGGCACTGGGAACAGAGTGTAAATCAAGACAAAATTCCTCCAGTTCGACAATTCATTTGTCCACAGGCTTGTTAGGCAGGAAGAAGGAGGAGAGGGAGCGCGTGTCAATAAATCATCTGACGCCTGGCTATATTTATGCCCACAGCAATGAGTTTAACAAGGAGAGCAGTCCTTGAAGCAATATCCTAAGTGGCACTTCATCCCTGTCTCCTTCTTCTACACCCCATCCCTCCATCCTCAACCCCCCCCCCCCCCCCCCCCTCCTCTCATCCCTCAGGAGCCTTCTGATTGTGAAGTGGCAGAAGATGCTTCAGCTATAGCGCGCAGACACAGAGAGAAGACGGACCCCAGACACCCGCTGCTGTCTCTTCAGCTAAAATTATCCCATGAGCCAGAGATTTGGAGAACTTCATTTCCTTGTTCATAATTAAACTCCTCAACCTTAATCTGACCCAGTCGTTCTCCTGCTGGAGCCGAGCCGTGGGCTTCCTGCGGCGCTTATTGAGCCCTACTTATTACAGGGATCAGAATCCATCCACCACTTCAGCTGCCAAGTGTGGGTCACCCTATTCAATTATTCTTCTTTTTTTTGTGCTATTCATGGTGTAAGGAGACGATAGATCCTGTAGATCCTTGCCGGTCGGTGCTCTCACGCACGAGCGAAGAACGAGTGCCGGGTTCTGGAAAGGTGACTGGGGGTTCTGTCTCGACCGTGCACAACATCGCTGCACAATCCTACTCAGTGCATAATACTGTACCTATACAGGAAAGAAAAGCCATTTCACCCTGCATTATGCTTGCCACACCACTGGGTGGCAATCTTGAACCAGCCCTCTCAACGCCCCTTCTTTCCCACACTCTCCCACCACCTCCCCTCCCCTCCACCCCCCCACTTCTGCTTTAATTACTGGCTTGAAAGAGGGAGCTGTTTGTTCTGTTCGCTCCTCATGGCCCATCATCATTCCTCTGATTGAGATAGACACTCTTGTTTTGCTGTCAAAGCCGTTTCCAAATAAAGAATAGCCCGGGTAAATCATTTGAAAAATGGAGCTTATTGCAGTGAGCCAGCCACTGAGAATAGCAGTTTTCCCCTTTCCTCTTGACCTTCTTCGCCAATTATCTTTTCCTTCAAAGTGTTCTTGTTATGGAGAATGAAAGAAAATGAGGGGAATCAAACACATCTCCGCTGGTTGTTCCCGTTTGAATACAGCAGCTCTCTTTCAGCTCATAGATTCCACTCCGCGAGAAGGACAGCTCCTGAGTCCTTGTTATTAATTTTGCAGGTAGAACCAAAGGCGTCATAACCACCAGGCAGCGTTGACTGCTGCTGCTGCACCTTTTGACCCGCGTGAGCACTAGACAACATCTGAGACGAAAAGGGAGCATGTAGGGTTATCACACACTTTCACCAGCTGTGTGACAGAGAGATAGCCTGGAAGTGTGTCTGACACCGTGGCAGTATTAGTAGATTTGTCAGTGTCACCCCTCCCGCTCCCTCAGCATGGGTTTAATATCATAGAGCGGGTGAGGTGGGGATGGAGAAAAGCGTGATCCATCCAAGTGAACCCAACAACTTGCGTGGGAAGGGAAACAACAGCGGCCAGATGATCAGCTCTGTTTCCATTGTGATGCACCCTTTATGGAGCTGATTTAGTGTGAGCCCAGAAGTGTGTCTTGTGCCCGGGCTACATGACTTGAGCCGGGGGTGGAGAATGGGATACAAGCACGGATCCATACAAAAAGCCAACCCCCCCCTCCTCGCACTATGGGTCGCAGCGGTGAGCCTCTGACCTCTCCCTCTCAATGGGTATTGTGTGGGCCCCGTGGATCTGAGGGTAAAACAATCCATATAGGTTTAACAGGCATGAAGCGGGACGGATAAAGCTGGGGGGGACACTAGGAGAGGCTGTCGTCCGAGCCTAAAGGGCCTTGCCCTCAGTGTGCCGCGCGGGTCAAGGGCAGTGGGGTAATCTGCGGAGTGGAGGGGAAAGGTCAGTGACGTTCAGACAAGAGCCGGCTGAAGCCCACTCACCTGAATCAACCTGGAGCTACGATCACATGGGCAGCTTTTTTTGGCCCCGGCTTTAATTAGTCGTATTCCTTTGAGTGCGTTGTAATCCATCTCAGTTTTATAGAGTCTATGTCTATGTGGATGGCAAGGAATGGCCAGCATTCAGGCCAGACGAGGGGATTATATGCGGTGACCTGCTTTACTGCACAAACAATAGCGTCTTCTTTGTTTTTCATTCGTCATCTAAAAGTTTCATTCAGCCCCAGGTCTGTGGAAGTGTTTTTTTGTTGTTGTTTTTTTGAGTACAGTGAAGATGTGACCGAGCAATGATCTCAGCGGGCCTACCATCCTCGTGCTCTTTTTTTTTTTTTTTTTTTTTTTTGTCATTCTGGTCTAAAAAAATCAATCTATAGTTGAATTTCAGGATTAGCCCCTGTGTCAAATTAATTCAGTTTTACCGGGCTTTGGAACAGATGGCTGTTTCATTCAGGACTCCGGGTAGTTTTGTTGCCTGGCAATCTCCAGCCAAACCAAATCAAAGACCATAAACTGTCACTTAGGGGCAGTGGAATCTGGTCTTGCACGCGGTCCGACTGCGAAAGCATCAGTCATCATCATGCGACCACATCAAGCTATGCTGCTCACAACCTGGTCAGAAATGAATTGATGGTTCAGATGCAAAGCCGACAAGGTGGCGCTTCTTTTGGGGTATATCTCCCAAGAAGAAACACAAAAGGGAGGCTATAACAAATTCAGAGCAGCAAAACTAGCTATAAACCCCCGACGTTGTGGGAATATTTTAGGGACATAGGTAATAAAATATAAGACAAAGGCACTACACACCCACATTTGAGTGGCACAGATGTACTTTAAAGGCCCTGCAGGAATATGATAGGAATATCATGGAGTGTCTTTTTTTATTGGAGAGCCTTATTTTTGATAGCTCCCCTACTTTATCCAGGGTTTGGTTCCCAAAATTGATCAAACTAATCAGAAATGAGAGGCTTTCAGCACCAAATAGCTACAGTTTACCTTTAAATGTCAGTTGAAGGGCATGTGGACTTTGTAAGAAAATATTCTATTTCATTATATGTTATACAGCTATGAAAAATGACATATCCCTGTTAATAAAGGTCCATTCTGTTGATACATGCGTACATGCAGTAGGCACTCTTTTATTGTCAGTTAGCACTTAATGTAGTGGACAGTGAGTTTGGAATTGTTTGTTATGTAGGCAGTTTTGTGGAGTGAATTGATATTTCTCCTCTCTGAAACGTGTGAGTCATTATGTTATTATGCGATAACTGTGTTCATTATACCCAGCAAACTTGATGCGTGCTCTAAAATGGAATATGAACTCCAGTGTGGGTGCTGTGGGCCTGCTTGTTTTATAGGGCTTTTCCACTCTCTAGCTCTCTCTCTCTCTCTCTCTCTCTCTCTCTCTCTCTCTCTCTCTCTCTCTCTCTCAGTTCTGCCGCCGTGTCTCTCGGCCTCTCTCGCTCATTGAGTCAAGGCGGGAGTTTACAGGAACAGCAGGCAGGCAGGGCCTTCTCACACCGCGGAGCAACACAGGAATGTATTGTATGCGTTGGAAAGACAGGACAGCTGGGGCGAAATAGTGCGCCAAGTTCCCTAAACCCGGCCTGTGGGCGTTGGAACGCATTATGGTAACTAACCCGTGAAAAGACAGTCAGAAATAACTATTACAGTTTGTTTTACGCGACGTTACGTGTCGCCTTGCGTGTCGTTTCTTGCTGTAAAACAAGAGTCACATACAAGCACACGCAAGTGAGCCGCGGAAGAATCCTTAAGGTTGCCAGTGAGTGGTGCGGCGCTGAAAGCACACACAGTAAATTGAGGCTCGGGCTGCGTGGAAAACCCGGACTGGAGTTTGATTTTAATCTGAAGCAAAAACACATTTTAAAAGTGGAAAAATAAAAGAGAAAAGTGCGATAATGTTTTACTTTGCCTAAAAAATATGTTTTACAAAAATTCTGATGATAAAATGGTTGATATATTAAAACATTATTCCTGTTTTTTGCTCTGTGTGTGCTAATGAAGTGCCTGTGTGTTGGAGGGAGCGGTTGCTGTACTGTGACCTCTATCTAGACATGACAATCTCTGTCTCAACTGTGAGAGCCCAGACACCAGCGACACGGAGAGTGGAACTGGTGATACTGGTGGTCGGTCAACTGGGACCTCCAAGGCCAGTCTGCAGTCCACAAAAATGTCCCACAGGAATAAAACAGGAGGGTTTTGTAAGGTCTGAATTAACCATTGCATACACCTCTGAAAACTCTGCAGCAGCTAGGCAGACATGTTGTGGAAAAGTTACCATATGCTATAGGACATATAATGTAGTGACTAGTCTTAAAAACAGATATCGACTTGTTAGATACTCTTAATAAAGATATATGCATTTATCTCTATTCACGTGGTGCTCTGTTCACATTTCAATACCAAACTGCTTTAGAAAAAGACAGAATTTACAATTTGACTGAATTGTCCTTACATTAGTTTTGCTCCATTATTCTGCTGCAGCAGTCCACTTTCATGTCAAGGATTTTATGGACAAACAGAAGTGTTAGTCATTCATTTTGCATGGTATAATCAAGTGTAAATGCATGCTGCTCAGGCAGGCATATGACAAAACCAGAGCCAGTTCAACTAAAGAGCACGTTGAAGGCCAGGTCTGTGTGACCACAGACGTGTTTAGATCTAGCATATCTACACGGCGGCCCTCATCCTGTACAATCTCTCCAGTCTGCCTGCCCTGGAATGCCGCCACTGACGGCGATTCTTCTCTGAAACAACAGGGAATTATTTGGAAAGGGTGGCAAAATCAACACACCGTCTGTCAATTATCCCCCTGCTATTCTGGGTCCTTTTGGCTCCACTGTGCGTTCGGAGCATCAAAGAGCCGTCGGAGACGTCCGCCTAAAGGGGAGGCAATGCACAGTTTAATCACACATTTGGGTGCCTCTGTGTTCAGTGTCATGTGCCACCGTTTTCAAAGAAATGACACATTAAGAAAAACCATGGGGGGAAGTCACCCCCTTTGGAGCGAGGACACTTCAAAAACCCCATGCACATGTGCCTGTTCACTCCTTTTTTTTTTACTTCTTTTTTTTAAGACAGGAATCTGCATTTAGGTGCAATTGGTTGAAATGCAACCAAGAACATTTTTTGGTTGCACTTAAAAGAGATATAAATGCTCTCATCCATTTCTGCATCACAGGGAGCCACCATTTCTGTTACCCCTGGGATGGATGTGACGCCGTATAGCCAAGAAAATATATGTTTTTTGTGTTTATATTATTCTCCAGATTTCAATTATATTACAGGCTACTGATGGGCCAGCCCTTGTTATCAAGTGTCAGTTACAAAATATTGCATGACATTTGATAAGGGATCCGGAGGAAATGTTAGAGCCGTGGCTGCGCTGCTGTTTTGATTTGGACTCCATCACTCAGTGTGTTTATTATTGGGACTGTGTGCTTCTGCCTGGCCTGATAATACCCCTTCTCTACGCGGGCCCTTTCTTGACTATAACGTCTGGTTGACACAAAGTGCTGCCACGCGGATGGGGGTTCACCCATCCCTTGAAAGCCCAGCTGTCAGCGGTTACATAATAGCAGAGCCTTGTTGGGCTCGCCGGACTGCTTTGTGCGCCTGTCACTGAATGTGATTGTGGGTAAGATTAAGCGGCGGGTGAGAAGCCACAGTTAAGGGGTTCCTACCTGGTCTCCAGCAGAGACGACAGAACAAACAGAATCAGAGGGGTTTTGGAGAAAGCTTTAATGTGGCTCGGCGAGGATCGTTTCACAGAGCACATTGTGTTGATGAACAGCGCTTCTTGCTTACATGCTTGATGTTTTATGTATTGCCTAACTAAAGACCTCCAAGGGAGAAGCTCAGCTGCACGGGCGGCCGATGAACTGAGCACACCAGAAGTGAAATATGTGAACAAATGACATTAACCAAATGCAATTGTTATTTATTTTTTGACATGGATTTGAAGCTGGAATATAATTCATCTGCACGGATTCCAAAAAAAACAAAAGGCTGCGCTGACATTCTGTAGCCCACAGCTACAATCAATAACTGCTTATGAAATATCATGTAAATGTAATGAATTCACCCAAAAGGGGGAAAAGGCACATTTGAAATCACAACCCAACAGTTATACAGCCAAGCAAATGACATGCATGGGATTCCAGTAAACATGATTTAATAATAAATGTGTTATTGAGCTTGAAACCATAAAAAATCATGGATAGTGGGTGGAGGTATGGGGGGTGGGTTGCCAATTTATTGTAGGGAGACCTGATTTCCCCAGGGCTCGTGTTGTTAATTCAGTGTATTATAGCAGTGTTTATCCAAAGAGGGACCAGGAGCTGCCTCATTGGGGGGACCGTTCTCTCCCATAGAGAGAGAGGGTCCGGTCGGTACAGGGCCAGGGATTTCTGCAGGACTGAATCCCTCCAAAAGCTGCTCTGAGCGCTCCATCTGCGGGCTGACAGGCGTCCCTTAGGCCACTTGACGTGAGACTCTGCTTCCTCCTCCTCTACTCTCAGTCTCCCTCTTCCTGCCAGTCCACACCAGCTTTTTCCTCTCTCCGCTGCTTATAACAGAGAGCCAAGCCTTACATTAAATCTGTGTTTCTGCATAACCGGCCTTGTATGTTTTTTTTTCTTTTTTTCCCGCATCTCAGCCTGCTCGGCCCTCCTCCGTCTCTCTCCTCTTTCTCTTGCAGTGGAAGCAGCGCAAAGCCAAGCCTCCCGGTGCCTCACTATCAGCGCTTTCTGCACAACCTGAATTCTTCCAACACAACAGCAAATAAACAGTGTTGCAAAAAGGGAGGGGGGGAAGGGAGGGGGGGGGGTTGCTGTGTACAGCACGACAGAGCCATTTGAAACTGTGGCTATGGAAACCCCTCTGTCTCCCCCCTTAATATGTGTTTACGTTGCCGGGTTTGACCGACAGATAAAGGCACACTGGGGGGAAGAGCCTCTTTTAAAATGCATTGTTTTCAGCACCTCCTCCTCCTCCCCCTCATTTTATTTTCTCTTAAAATAGGCTCTCTGGCAGGTTAAAATGAGGCAGAATAAATTACTTAAGCTTCATTTTTTGCCCTTTCTTTCCCCACTGTCTTGATTTGTACAGTTGCAGGACAGAAATTGCCCTCCTTGGTGCCTGAAATTAAACATTGCTGTTGTCCCCGACTATGTTCCTAGAGCCCTTTTTATTGGAGCAACCTCAGTGAGGATTGCGTCTGTGGCGCCTGCTGCTATCAAACGAGGGATATCAAAATCTCTTGGAGAGGCGTTCAGCTAAATCTTTCGGTAAGAAGGTTCATGCCAAAGACACTGTTACACTGGGTTAATAATTGAGGACATATTGTGTATTTAATTTACTTTTCCTCGTGAGTATAAAGGTGAATAAACTATATATTAGGGACGCTTATTTTTTTTTGGGTGAATCCATGTTATGAAAGCTGTTCTTCCTTATTGATTATTAGGATAAAGAGGGGCTACAACATGGAATTCGTCCACGATTTTGCACCTTTTCTGTATGTTTTTAAGTGATTTTCATTCTTTCGCCTCTCGTCTCACGCAGAGACTGAAAGCTTTTTAATGAATCACATTCAGTTTGTAATGCTTCTGTAACCTAATGCTAAGTTGTGTTTGGGCCAGTTGTCTGGAGGAGACAAGCCATACTACAGAGACACATGCCAAACAAAACCCTTGGTTGGCACTATGATGTGGGCATTATGCCTTTGCCAGCCTTCACTCTGTCGGGCCTGTGCCAACCTTTTATAAATGCCCTATTTGGCAAGAGCTGTGCCCAGCAGTGTCTCTTAAGGTTCTGGTTCAAATACCCTCTTCAAATGTGAACCTGATCCAAATCCTAAATGATCCAAATGATGCGTTCCAAATTGTAAGCTCTCATATCATATTCAGAGAAAACCGTGGATTATGTTTTATCAACTCGACTGGCAACAGATGGAGAAAAACTGGAAAGTCATATGCACGGCCTCGTTTTACTTTATTGTCACACATTATAGTAGATTTTGTTCGTTAATCTCAGCATCCTACTGCCTCTCCATGCGTGGAGAAAAAAAGGTGGCAGCTGCAGCACATCGACGTTCACGGTTTGTTTTCTTGGTCTTCGGCTTGGAGGTGTGTCACCAAGAATTGCAGCAAAAGAGCAATTACGGCTGAATGTCCTCTCTTTCATCAGCATTTCAATGCAAGGATTTGAGCTCCGACCCCCAGCCAGCGCCACCCCTATATCTTCAACCTTGCCCTCGAGCCAATTATCAGCTCCAAAGAATGGTTTCAGCCCTCAAAAGCCTTGTAGTCCCCTATCTCGCAGCCTCCCCACAGAGTCAAGATAAAGTTTTGTTTTCACAGTTGACTCGTGGGTGGTGCTGGACCCCCTTCAACCCCCCCACCCACCCACTGTCCCAGCATAGATGCAAAAGGTCATTCCTGAAGTGTGCCGCCCCACATGGAGACAATTCCCATCACAACGGAGGGGCCCTTGGGTCGTCATCACGGCCATATAGGTGCCTTTCACTTGGAGGCCCTGTCTGCTGACTGTAGCTCCCGTCCCATAAAGCCCATTCTGTCCTGATGTTGACACCGTGCAAAGACTATTTTCTTATATGCTGAGGTTTATCCTCCAAACAGAACTCTCTTGCTGTTTCAACATCGACTCCACCACCTATCTCACATCAAACTGCTATGCTAATGTATTCCAATTTTCTCTTCATCGTTGCCCTTTTGTAAGTTAAGGCACTCATGCTTGAAACAGCACAAACATCAGCCTCCATAAGAGGGAAGAGTTCAGGCACAACAAGAGGCGCATCTGTAAACAATAGGCTAAAAGAGTGGGACAAGAAAATGATTCAGACGGTAACAGCTGAAATATTTCCAATTTCAATATATGAGAAGATTGGTCTCTTGAGCATCCCAGGGGCCCAGGGAGTGAATTACATCGGCCGTTTTTCAATATAATGCTTTACATCAACATACTGATATTACACACAGAAAATGGTTTCGCCATAAAATGCTCCTTTAGTTTCTACATAGACTCTATTTTCCTTTGCTGGATAAGTACAGCTGCTTGCTATTCTTTTTTTTTTCATATCCATTCATTCGCATCCAATTCATCTTCTCAGCCTGCCACAGCTCATATTGATATATGCTCAGGGGCTGTTCTGTAACAGGTAACTTAATCACTCCGTCTTCAACATGTCAATTTCGTCCATCTCTCTGCCGGCCCACTCTGCTGTTCATCATGTCCGCATTACAGTTAGCTATTTCACCTCAAAACAAACGCAGGTCCCCTGACTGCCACCATTGATTGCAAACCTATGGCTTCTGAATCACTAATTCAAACACGCATATTTGGTTCAATTATAGTTTTAAATATTCATAGCCTGGTCTGTCTTTCTATCTTGAATGTACTGCATGAGCAGAATCTAAAGGACCAATCTATCAACTTCACACGGAGGGCAGCACCATAAGCATAATACACGCTTGTCTTTTATTGTCACCTTATCGTTCAGAAAAATATAAATATATTCTCTAATGAGTGATGTGCAGCCACAAAAGTTATTGTCCAAAGCTTTTTGAAGCTGTGGCTGTGGGGGGAGAGAGGCTCATCCTTACAACTCAAGGTTGGCGGTTCAATCCCTGATTCCTACTGTCTGCATGTCGAAAGTTTACAGCAGCCCACCGCTCCTAAACTACTTAGGATGGATTAAATGCAGAGTTCAAATCGTATGTATGTAGCTTTACGTATTGGGATCAAGTTTAAAGCTGTAAAATGCTTCTCATTCGTATTGTTTGTACTAAACAAAGTGTGTGGAGATGGAAAGTGTTCCAAGATTAAATAAATAGATAAAACATCAACTGAATAAACACGGACAGAATACAATATGACCACCATCACATTTAAAAAAGAATTCAATATATTTCAAACAAATTAAAGTTGACTATAATGAAATATATTGCGGGTCATTTTTATGTCCATTCCATCACTGTCTTTTTTTTTCCAGTGATTTTATTTCACAATGCCAATTCTCTTGATGGTTTTGTTGTGTTTTATTATCTACAGTCTGCAAGACGAACAGGGCAAGGCCAGTTATGTGATTACGTGATTGGCTATTTTACAAAGACGTTGTAATGACAAAGTGGCATTGAGAAATAAAAATCCTGAAAAATACTTTTGAAAAGGGACAGTTTGATTTAAAAAGAAAAAAGCAGGATAAAATAACAGTCCATTAAACAAGATGAATTTGAATGATTTTTTGATTATTTTCTTATTTCATGTTTATATTAGCCTACATTATATAATGTATTTACCATTTACTCATATCATCAATGATAATATAATTAATTTTGTTTTATGTAATTTTGATTTCATAAAAATAGCCTCATGCATATTGACGTTTTTGCAAAGCTTGGAGGAAAGGCTTTGTTAAAGAAAGCAAAATCAATGAAATTATGACAATTGCCGAGACTGGGAACCAAACTATAGTTGGCTGACAGTTGGCAAGCTAGCTAGATCAAAGAGCCTTTCCCCTTGGCCAATATCGTTTCATGATCAATGATCTTGTTAAGGCTGGCGGGGAGTCAACAGCACATAGAGGAAGAGGAAGAGGAAGAGGAAGAGGAAGAGGAGTGACTGACTTCAGTGCATGTTCCTTGCTAGCGTGTTAGCCCTTAGCTTCTCAGCTAGCACCACCTGTTTTGCAAAGATGTAAGGAAGACTTTTCACATTTATATGGTGTGACTGGCCCAAAAGATGTTCATAGAAATGATGGAAATATAACTTCAAGATTTATTGCAATAAAATCGAAGTGAAGTGGAAGAGTAGGTGTTTCTTTGAGGAGCTGATGTTTTCCCTTAAAGGTTTTTTCTTTTCTCCCCTCTTTATTTTGGCTCTACCTCGCAGCTGAAACGCGGACAAGATGCTCTGTGTGATTTCGCAGGGATGGGACTGTTTGTCAGGCGAGGAGGAGCTCACATACTGGGCTCTGTGACCCACAATGGAGCAGTTCCCAGTGTGCTCGCAGTGATGAGCTCCCTCACTACACAAACGATTCCCAGCACAGTTTCTTTTCATGCCCACTGAAAACAGAGTGAGCACGTCTCTGTCCTTGCAGGGTGTGCACCACAGTCTTGACTGCTCTTTACCTTGCCTGGCTCTGTTGAGATCGGGGTCCTTCCTTCGCTTCGCTTGAACACACTGCGAGAAAATAGAGCATTCAGCGCTGGTGCCCGTGTGACTCTGTGGACTTTATGAATTCAGAGATTTAAAAAATAATAATACCCCCTAGCAAATTATCACCACACACACACACACACACACACACACACACACACACATGTAGATAGAAGTGCTCCAGTGTAACCTGAATATGTCCCATCTGCTTTGATTTGAAAGCCTGTTTTGGGGCATCAAGGTCCCCCAGTCCATTGTCACCGGAGGAGCGGAGAGGATTTCTCTGCCTGGCAGATAACAATACAAGGAGAGAGGAGCAACTGATTGAATGTCTGCTAAGCAGTTCAGGGTGAGCTGTGGCTCTTGAAAAGTTTGATCCCATTTGATCAAATCAGGTAAGAACAATGGCTGAAAGATTAATCTGAAATATGACCTTATAAGGCAGCGAAATAATTCCACAAGTGCTTTTTAATATCCTTTCATCTATCAAAGCTGTATGTTTGGATTAAACGTACGCTGCGGCCCCGACTGTGACGAGACACTGTGGTTATTTTTTTTTTTTTAAGGCCAATGTGAAACCGATTGTTCATATTTATTAAGGAACCCAGGAGGAAACCACGTGGGGCTTTTTTTTTTATTGCACATTCCTTATTCCTGCACTGTTTACAAAGTGGTGGGTGTGTGTTTGTCAGGTGTAAGTTTAAAACGGCGTGTTCCTCACACGCACACACACAGCGTCTGGGAACGAGCCGGATGCCCATTGCACTTCGCAAAGTGGCACTTCCTTCCTCTACACACTCCAGTCTATGCGTTGAACTGCTGCCTGGCAACCATCTGGACAGGACCCAACTGTGGTGATTGTGTGTGTGTGTGTGTGTGTGTGTGTGTGTGTGTGTGTGTGTGTGTGTGTGTGTGTGTGTGTGCGTGCCAGGACAACGTCACTGTGGGATTTGCCACTGATGTTTGGCCCAAGTATGCGTTAATGACGGACTCTTGACGGCCATAAATTCTCAGTGTGTATGTTATTGTCAGGTATGAGCAGTGTTTGGCTGTTGCACACGTGGGTGTGCATACCGTGTGTGTGTGTGTGCGTGTGTGTGTGTGTGTGTGTGTGTGTGTGTCTGAATTCAACTCCACTCTTGTTAGAGAATTCCACGCCACATTATTGGGTTGTCTTGGTGATTGCATGGCTCCATTCCCAGACTGGATCCCAAGGGATTCAAATAAAAGAAAAGCTCCTGAATGATCAGTCATCAGTTAACATGCTCAACAAGAGTGACGCTTTCACTGTTCAAAGCGGAGATTAATTGAAGAAAGTTACTACATTAAAAATGCATATTTAAGAATATCAAAGGCTTACATAAATTAAACAGAGATGGAATATTTTTTGGCTTAGTTAAGTTAGTAAAATATTTATGGCCCTAGCCATGTCCACTGAAATGTTTTCATTCATAACTCTGTGACATGAATAATGAACCCCCCCCCAACTCTTTGCGTCTTCATGTGAAGTTTTTCACCACCATTGTCACCATCTTTTTCTTCTCTTAAAATATCAATTTAAATTTGATTACAAGAGAAACGGTGTGCTGGACGAAGTCCAAGCTGCTATACCTTGGTGACGGGCCGGGGGAAGCTGCGGCATCGGTGCCGAAGGTGATGCATCATGGTCATCCTCGCAGGGAGGCGGCAGTGGGGCACAAGTAAACACTCTTAAATCATCATCCTGGGACAGATGGGGGGGGGGGGGGTGTCACATGATCCCCCTCCCTCTCTCCCTCTATCTCTCTCTCTCTCTACCCTCAACACACACAATATCAACTGTCAGAGCTAAGAGCCAAATGTGACAGAGTCCAGACACAATTTGTGCAACAATCTGGAAATAAATTCAGATTTTTTTTCTTCTTCTTTTGTTTGGATGATTCTCACCAAGACAAAAAGACAGACACAGGGCACCATACTATGGGACCATGTGGGAAGTGTGACTTTTATGCTACATGAGCCAGACAAGATTATGACAAGAGAATTACAGTGAGAGGTTTTCATGGTAACACTTTTTCATCACTGGGTGACTGGTGGGTGGTAACAGTTATAGTACAGTGACGACACATGCAAAACAATTGTACTATTGACTGTAAACTACTGTAGCTAACCCCCTTTTTTCTGATCCAGCTTCAGCATTTCAGAGTAAAAGGCTCTGCTTTCCAAGTCGTATTAATTACAACAACCACAGTGTCCATACTAATTCTGCGTTAAGGAGGTCCTCTTTCTGGCTGTTGAGCTTGTCTGGACACGCAGGACTGCATTTTAGAGCGCACCATATCCTTGTAAAACAAGAATCGCATAAATAAATGCATGAAACTCTTAGCTGCGCAGGAGGTCTTTAGCATCATGTTGTTGCTCTCCCACAGAGGTGTAGCATTATGATCTTGGTGCTTTTAAGTCACTTTGCAGCTGCACAGAGCCCTGCAGACAGCTGAACAACAGATACATATTTTTCAAGGTGAGCGCTGAAAATACAGCACATTTTTTAAAGCCATGTCTAAAATAAGACCCGGAGAAACAGAGTGTAGCAAGAAGAGCAAGATTGTAGTGCTGTGTTTTTAAAAAAAAAAAAAAAAAAGAAGAGAAGAAGAAGGAAGAAGAGAGACTGCACCCCTTGATAATAAACAGCAAGTTTATGCTAAAAAGAAAAAGAAGCTCCCTACCCCCTCCTCCCTTACAGCCTAGTCTCTGCGCTTTCTGCTACACACACGCACACACACACACACACACACACACACACACACACGCACACGCACGCACACACGCACACACACGCACATGCACGCACACGTACACACACTCCTCCCATTTAGCCTATATAAGCAGACAGCAGCTGAGCTGACCCCCTCCACCCTGCATACTCTCCTTTAATAAACATACAAAAAAGCTTGTCTTTTGCAGCTTTCAAATACATGTGGGTATTTTTTGTTGGTTTCTAAGTAAAAACTTAAAAAGTAAAAGAGGATCTCTTTTACCACAGACAGAGTGGAGCAGTGTGAGCAGAAAGCCCCGCATTACAGAGAGAAAGGGCTGAGCAGAGCAGAGAGCTGCTGCTTCCCATCCCCCACATTCACATAGCAAAGTTCTGCTGCTTTTGCAAGCGGCGATGCTGCCTTCACGTGCTCCACCCGAGGCTCGTAAACGCACAATGTCGCAGAAGCATTCTCGTGCTTGGAAGTAATTACACTTCATGCTAAAATATAAGTCGGAATTTGTTTTCTCAGCTTGTTTCTTAATGTCTCTGTATATCTCAGAGCTACAATAAAGGCAGAAAATAGACGATGATGAATATATTTTCCTAGAAAAGAAACAAATAGAAAATAATATTTCATGCACTCTCATTTGTCAAGAATTGAGTGCATAAGCTGATGATGTATTACCACACAAGAGCCTTAAGACTCTTGTATATTTTCACATGATCTTGTTTTGAACATATCAGTTGTGACTTATTCACTGCTTTACTTAATTCTACAATAATCCATACATTTATATGTTGATTATTACATTATTGTTTGCTATACACTTAGTAGAACTATCAAGGGTTACTATTGTACCTCTACATCACTGTATTTTAATGCCATTTGTGTGTTTTTGATGTATGTCTCACAGAGCTTTCACACACATGCTGCAACTAACTTTAACATATCATCTCACCAGTAAACTAAGGCAGGCAGTGGCAGAAAAAAATGTCATACTTTTTCCATACACCGTTTTAATTTCATCCTGTGTTATGTGTCATTCGTTTCTGACTCAGGGCGTGATGGTAAAAGTTCCCACAGCACTTGAAAGCAGCACGAAGGCTGCTGCTTCTGCTTGCTGCTGCTAGGAGAGCGCGAGGCAGGCAGGCAGAGAGCACGAAGAAAGGGGGTGGGGAGCGCGCGCGCGCGAGAGAGAGAGAGAGAGAGAGAGAGAGAGAGAGAGAGAGAGAGAGAGAGAGAGAGAGAGAGTGGTGGAGAGACATACTGTGTCTATTCCTATTAATTGTATAGGGAGACTTTATGCTTTCTCCAACATCTCCTCGCGCTCTTGTGTGCTGCTCGTGAGATGTCGCTATTAACAGACAACATGTGATGTGTTTGATTTCAGTGGCCTCTACACACTGTCACTTTTCCACCACCACTGTTTCTCTTTTTGTATCTTCACTTCCTGCTCTGTGACTGGCTCAGTCCATCCCCCATCCTTCTTCCCTTTCCACCCTCCCTCTCTCTCTCACTCACACACACACACACACACACACTGCACAGACATGCACAGGTTGTGATTTCATGCTTTTCCTCTTACTTTTCCTCCGCTGTACTGACTCCTCTCATTTGCTGTTGTCGACACATGGAAGCAGTCACTTCCCACCCATTAGCCCACTCTTAACAGAAGATGACATCGTAGCCTATTTTTCCTTTCCACTCCTTTAAACGAGCTAATCAGATAAAGTGCACAAAATGAATGTAACGCAAAGGAACACACAGTTCATGCATTAAGCATTTATTGTAATCATAACAGTCTTGTGACAGACTTTAAGGCAGAATGGTATGGTAAAAGAAAGGGACATTTTAATGGTTTAATACTATAAAACCGTAGACACAAAGTATGTGGCATTTAGCAGTGTAGCAGCCTTGTATGTGAAAACGTGGCTATTATTGAACTGAAGTTAAATATATGTCAGCTTCACTAATTATGTTTATTTCTAAGGATATCTTATTAAGTGTATACAATAGCAAATAGCATCAATACGATGTAGTTGCATAAAAGCATAAATTATAGACACTAAGCATGTGTTTTTAGATATCTATTTAGAATAACACCCCCTATATGCAACACTTAATATATCAGTACTTTATATTAACAACAGGGCTTTTGTAGCTCAGTTTAAAGCGCATTAGACATGCAACAATGGGTCTTTTTTGGGTATAAACAATGTTGTTATTGGATAGTCCGGATCCAGTTTTCACCGCGCACTCCGCTCCGGGTTTTCGTTTTCACCCGACAGGTCGGTAAGATGGCTGTGTCTCGCGGAGCCTCGTGCTGGTTTGGTTGATTTCTAGCTCGCGCTCTCGTTCTGTAACAGAAGCCCCCCCCCCTCCAACACACACACACACACACACACACACACTCGTGTCGGCGAAAAAAATTCATTTCCCTGGCTCTGTATTTATATATTTTTTCTTTTCACAAACTTTCCCCTCTCTGTTTTAAGTTTTAAACGGAGTCGCGGTGGATTACCGGATACCGGTCCGGGCGGAGGGCAAAGGGGGGAATGAACCGGGACAGTACAGGGTACGTTGTTACAAGTATAATTGTATTTATATTCAATGGTTTTTCGGAGTTTGATTGTGAGTGAGTCGCCGTGCTGAGAGCGAGCTAGAGAGAAAGAGTGGAGGAGAGAGAGAGAGAGAGAGAGCGATATCATGGCCGCTCAGGTCGCTAGCGTCGCCACTCTCAACACTAGCCCGCCATCCGAACTCAAAAAGCCGGATCGGGACCCGCAGGAGGAGTCGGTACCGGGAGAGAAACAGCATGAAAATAAGGAACCGGGACCTGACGGCGGATCTCCCGGCCAGAAGGAGCTGCAGGACGGGACCGATGCTGGTGGAGGAGGAGGAGGAGGGGATCCGGACATGAAGAACGGCAACGGGAATGTGCCCAGGGTAAATAATAATAATCAGAATGATTCAGGCGAAGGGAATAACCATCCCGGAATGGGACACCACCACCACCAGGGCCCCTTTCCTCCACCTCCTTACGGTTACAACCAGCACTACAGCCGGGCCCCTTTTCATCAACATGGCGGACAACAAAGCCCTGGCATGGCAGCTGCATCGGGGCCGGGCATGATGGACCCGTACCCTAACCCCAATTCACACGAGCACGGCTACCCGAACCACTATAACAACTACAGCCCGTTCCAGAACAGGACTTCTTCTTACCAGGGCCAAGGATACGGGGCCATGAACGCCCCGCGTAACAACCAGCCTCCGGCGGCTGGGGGGCAGCCAGGCAAGCAGCAGCCAGCAGGAGGAACCACCGCTATGGCTGCCTCTTACAACAATCAGAGGTATAACATGGGGACACAACAACCCACGTCCACGCCGACTTTAAATCAGCTTTTGACGTCCCCGAGCTCTGCGAGGAGCTACCCGAATTACCCCCAAGGAGACTATAACAATCAGGAAGGGGCCGCCAGCAAGGGTGCAGGAGACATGGGCAGCAGTCAGTATGGTGGGGTCCATCCGGGTTGGCAACAACAAAGGGCCCACCACCAGCCTCCCATGAGCCCGGGAAACACTGGACAACCTCCCAGCAGAAACCAGGTAAACTCCACTTACTGCACGGACACACTTCGACTGAGTTAAACCCACCAAAATAGCTCAGAGAAAGCACAGTAGAGTTGCATATTGCGCTGGACCAGCCATTGTCTATGTAGCTAAGAAGCTCTAAAATGGCTGCCTCTCTCTCTCCTTTCTCCCAATACCACCCCCCTGCAAACAGTGTTTTAGACAAGAGAAAGAAGCCACATATTCTGTTAGAAGCAACTTCCCGAGTTGTTGGCATTAGTGTGTGTGTGTATGTGTGTGTCCCTGCTGGGTAACAGGGCAAGAGTTTGACTAAGTAGAGCAGGAGTTTGTGAGGAGAAAGTGTGTGTGTGCAGAGATAAGGCGATATATCTTCGCAGTGCTTCTTCAGCCTCACTGTAGATTTAACTGCTGTGTAACCGCTGGTATTTCTGTGAGAAAATAGCTTCTTTTTTGGGGTGTGTGTGTGTGTGTTGTGCTATCAAAGTTGTGTCAAAGGCTGTCATGGCAATAAACAAGATGCAAATGACCCGCGATAGCCGTTAAAATATCATTTGCATAATCATTAAGAAAATAGACCCCCTCTTGTCGGTTAAAAAAACCCGCCGCCGTTGGTCTCACAGTCCAGTGAATGGCAACAATTCCATCCGTGCTATAAGTGTTTACTCGGATCAAAGTGTGATTGTGATTCATCCTGGCGGAGGAGGGTTTTTTTTTCTTCTTCATTCATTTGTGGCTCGGTTCGGCTCGGTTCTGCCCTTTTTTTCCTGCCTCCATGTGCCGGCTTTGTAAACACACGGGCCCCGCTGGTTTCCGAAGTTGTGCAAAGTGCAGATTGCCTTTTGCTTTGGGATTTGAATTATGGAGGTAAAAATCCTGCTGTCAGAGCCAGGAGACAGTTGGTCTTAGGTTGACATGCGAGCCGAGATCTGATTGGCTCCCCCAGCCCCTCTCTGCTCTCGGCCATTTATAATTGCATCTAATGGAAGGCTGCAGAAGAAAAAAAAAACACAGCCCAGTGTATGTGTCCCTCCACCATGTTGAGACAACATATAGTCCCCGTGTATTTTATTAATTTTGAAAAAAATATATATATTTATGTAATCTTAGAATATCATCATCATTTTTTTTTGTGGATGCATAAATGCGTCTTGGATGTTCTCCCATATCAACGGGAATATACACCAGTATTTATTTCAGAATAAAAGCTTGCTGGTTGTGTCTATTTAAAGCATTTTGAGAACACATTTTGTTCAGTTCCACCCACTGCAGTAATTTGCATGATGACTGTACTCATGAAGCTCCACCATTGTTTTTATTTGAGTAAAACCGTCAGCTCACTCGCACTGAATCACATCTCTACTGTCATTTTTTCTAGCTGCTATCCTCAGACATGCTCCTCAAGTTTCTTTCCCCTTGCTGTTGGGTACACTGTGTGCACCGCTCGTTCAAGTTGGCTGACTCTGGTACAGCACACAGAGTAGGTGTGGCCACGTAGCCTCGTTGTACAACTGTGTTCTCCACTGTTTCCAGATCAGGAGTTGCGGAGACTTGTGTCGCTCTCCGGTGTCTTGTGGCCACGTGAGAGGGCTGGTCTGGCTACAGTTGTGTTTACAAGCAACCGAGGTGTCAGCAGAGTGTCACAGCTTCTTCTTTTTTTTCTTTTTTTTTCTCCCGGCAGGTTACAGTAGCTTAATTTGCTTCCACATGCTGAGAGTGTCAACAGTGCTTACCTACATCTCTCTCTCAAGTGATAAGAGCCACATGTGTAGTGTTTCTACTCTACTAATTAAGTCATTGCCTGTGTCATAGGCAACATATTTTGATTGTGTAATATTGTTATCGTCTAGATAGATATGGGTACGTTAAGGGTGACACCGTTGTATACAGCATTGTCCCAAATGGGGGATGCAACTTCTTTTGGGGAAAGAAACGTGATTTGTTTCACTTTGGCCCAAAGAAGAGATTTTTAGTCACTTCTCTGAATGACAATTTTCTCCCTAAATATACAAATAATTTGGGCGTCGCATGGTCCCAGCAAACGTTGCTCGAGGCCTCTACGGACCAAAGATGATCACACTATCGCGACTAAGGTTATGCTTAAGCACGGGACGATTTCTGAAAACTTCACGTCGCAATTATCCTGCGGTTCAGGATGTGATCCCGATAAATGTTCAATATGGGCATGCGGCTCTTAAAATGTCTCTAAAACATTCTGACCTCCCTTAACCTTACGTTTAAGAAACAAATACAGTACACACATTTTTCTTTAACGAATATCCTTTTTAGTGAACAATCATAAAGGCATAAATATAGGAAAAATACATTTAAAAATCGCAATATTGTGTCAGTATGCTCTGTTTGTTACATGACTACTCTTTTTATTTCTCTACCATGTTAGTTAGCTACACCGCTTTATCAAGTCACTTCTGACCATATTCACGATTATCCCCATAATGTTATTAATCCCGATCCACGTTAAAATGTTGATTTATCGTTTTATTCCTGCAAGATGGTAGACGTGCATCGCTTTGCTCCTTTATTTCCAGCGAAACAGAGGTCCTCATCATTGACGGATCGTTTATCTGCAGAAGTGACATCTCCACATGTTGCTGTAAACTCTGAGGTGCAACTTATTCACACATGTTGATTGCTGCGTCACAACAAAGTAAACTGTGGACATTTCTGCGCCTGTATAGACGGCTTGATCATTATTCACCAACCTGCATGATAAGCGACCTCTTTAAAATAATAAGAGGAATGTCTTCTTCTGTAGTGCTGCTTGCCGCGGTTTTGAGGAACGTTGGATTTCTCTTTTTTTTTCTTCTTCAATTTGTCACCTCCTGTCTGCAGAGAAGTGTCCACACTCAGCTTTAATTTAGGTAAACCGGATAAATTGACAGCATCTTGCTTTGTGCAGATGAAGCTTCTTTTTACCCATCAACACAGTCAAGCTTTGAAAAAAGAATCTATTTTCACGCTGTGGAGTGGATTTTATTTTACTTCAGTCAATGTTACCTATTATGCACACTGCTTTTGGGACCACAGTCCCAAGCCATGTTTTTTGGGGTCACTACTGAGATGACCACAAGTAGTGCTGGGCAATATATCTGTATTATATTGTGATATGAGACTAGGTATTGTCTTAAGAGTATGGATGCCAGACTGTTCTAGCTGCTATATTATTTGCCGTTACCCACTTACTCATTATATCCACATTACTGATGATTATTTATCAAAAGTCTCTTAGTTTAAATATTTATTTCAAGCACCAATGGTCAACCCTACAATATCGATATCGAGGTATTTGGTAAAGATTATTGTACATTTTATTTTCTCCATATAGCCCAGCCCTAATCACACGGGTTATGCTCTTCTGTTATTACTAATGACCTATTTTAATCATATAATTAATTTAATTAATATATTTTAGTAATTTGCTATTGCTCATTCGAACCAGTTGAATAGAATAAGTTGCACATATAATGTTTAGTTTGTTTCATCAGCTCTGGATGTGGACCAACATTCATCTCATTGGATAAAGTACATAAGCACTGTGTAGTCTTCATTTTAGTTTACGTTTATTTCTGGTTAAATTGTGGACAAAACAATGACGACGCATGTCTTTTGTATTTCAGGTGTCAGAATAGAGTCAGTAACTTGACATTTCTCATCTTTGCTGAAACGTCTAAATGTTGTAGAGAGTATTTAAATAACTCTGCTGTCCCTTTTTTCCTGCGTTTATGGGTATAACGCTCGCTGTAGGGGACAGATCATGTCAGTGACAGCTCTGTATTCCCATTAAAGAGCACATGCTCAAGTGAAAACAGTGTTGGAGCAGTTTGTAGTTGACTTCTGTCGGGTGTCGGCGGTTGCCGGTCCAGAGAACACATTACTTTAAATGGATATAATCCCGGACCTGGTACCTTGAGGTCAGGGCCTCTCTCTCATGGACAGAAAGCTGAAGGGGAAAGTTCCCACACTGTTGTCCTGTGTGTGTGTGTTTGATGTTTGACTGCAAACAGTGGAGAGACTTCCACAGACTATCCTCCGTCTATGATCAGGGCTACCGGCTATATTTTAGCCGAGTTTATTAAGCGCTTCAGCTCTCCGTTCATTAACAGCGGCACGATCGGCCCCTTTTTTAAATGGGGGGATGTATCGCCGGTAATCATTCGATGGATGGCTTTTATGGAGCCGTTCACCTGCCCGGGGCCACCTGCTGAAGATGGGTTAATGTGTTAATTGAGTGGTGGGCGAGGGCTAACATTATGGGTTTTCATTATGCCTCGCACACAAACAAATATCCTCTGACGTGGGATTGTAGCGGTGGGTTGTTCTGGATGCTATAACGCCAGGTGTTTCCTCCGCCTCACGCATGGGAGTGAGCCATTAGGGATGCCCCCTCAGCTCCGCAAGGCTGACTTCCCAAATTGAGTTAGAATTAAATCATAATCGAAAGACACTTTGCAAACATTTCTTTTGAGAAAGTCCCACAGTTGAAAACATAATGAAAAACGCCAAAACCCGGTGTGTTAAAGTGACTGCTGCTAATAGACGCACGCCTCCGCCGTTGAGGTACAAGGGAAGCCCCGCCGCAAATTGGAAAAGTAGCAAACAAATAAAAGTAGCAGACAAATAAACACTTTCATGACAGCCTCACTGTGTCAAAAGACTCTGAAGTCATACGGATGGAATATATTTAACAGAGCAAAACACCTTGCCTGTCTCTGCATTGTTATTCAAAAGTAAACTAATTATGCTTTTATGTAACACACCAAAGCTTCGCTAAGTTTGTCATTTGGAGGATATACTGGGCGTTTCTGTTTGAGATCACACTGGGAGTTTGTACTCTGGAAGCAAAGTCCTTCACACTAGAGTGGGATTTCATTCAATTAGTTTTCTGCCGTGAGATTTTAAGTCATCACAAAAACAAAAGGTGTTCAAATATTAACAGAAAATGAATCGTCAACAAGGGCTGCAAACAATGCTTTTTTTTCGGTATTGATTTTTCTGATTAATTGGTCTATAAATGTCTGAAATCACTATCACTATCAGTCGACTAACAGTCCAAAGATATTTAGTTTACTATCACACAAGTAAAAAAAAAAAAAAAAGCAGGACATTTTCAAAATTAAATAACTAGAATTAAAGATTTTTGTTTTGATTATAAATAAAACGTTAATTGGTCCCTTGACCAATAAATTAACCGAGTAATCATTTCATCCCTCTGCATATCGTCTTATCAAATATGTAGATTAGATGCTTTTCCGCGTCATGTGTGATGAAATGATCAATGTATCTGCAACCGGTGATAGTTTGGTGATAGATTAATTCTTTAACTAATTCATTGTTGAGTTATTGTGAAAGCAAACATGCTAAATATTTCCTGGTTCCAGTTCATCCAAATGTGAGGATTTGCTGTTTCTGTTTTCTATCAAACTGTGGTGATAAGCCCCCCCTTTTTTTTTCTTCAATATTTCTTTGTCATTTCATAGATTAAACGATTAATCGAGAAAACAATCTGCAGAGCAGACCCAACCTATAATGAATAGAATCATAAACTGCAGCCCTAGTTATTATTAAAGTCAGCCATTAAGACACAGTACCAAACCTCCGCTGCCTGTAGAGGAATGATAAACCTGAGAAAAGAGATTCATAGATATTTCTTATTTTAAACTATAACTTAAGATGGATACGGCTTGCGTCACTGGACCGTACAGTATCACCCTGCACACTAATACTAGAGAGTGAAATACTGTTCTTTGACAGCTGGCTCTGCACTTTCAGAATCACTCTTATTCAGTAGAAACACAATGCATGTTTCCAAGAAAACATACGACACACAACTTCCAGCTACTGTCGAGGCTCTGTGTGTGTGTGTGTGTGTGTGTGTGTGTGTGTGTGTGTGTGTGTGTGTGTGTGTGTGTGTGTGTGTGTGTGTGTGTGTGTGTGTGTGTGTGTGTGTGTGTGTGTGTGTGTGTGTGTGTTGGGGGGGGAGCTTGGAGAAGAGGAAGAGGAAGCCCGACCATTCAAAAAGGAAGTTCACTCTCAGCTCTTTAGCTCTACTGCTGAGTAATGATTCTCCACAGGCCACATGGACAGCATGCTGCCTCCCGGCAACTGTGTGTGTGACTGGATGGTGTGTGTGTGTGTGCGTGAGGGAGAAACGGTGTCAGTGATACCCAGGGGAGGGGGGGGGGGGGGGGTGTTTTTGTGAATGATCTTCGTCTGCCCCTGACAGCTGTGTGTATTTGTGTATAAAGTGCAGCAGTTACTTGGTAGTCGTTGCGAGTGTGTGTGTGTGTGTGTGTGTGTGTGTGTGTGTGTGTGTGTGTGTGTGTGTGTGTGTGTGTGTGTGTGTGTGTGTGTGTGTGTGTGTGTGTGTGTGTGTGTGTGTGTGTGTGTGTGTGTGTGCGTGCGCGCGCGCGCATGCGCGCGCGTCCTGACCTGCTCTTACTCACACGTGTCACCAGCAATCCGTCTTTCTTTTGTGGCATCGCTCCTGCCGACAGCCACAAACAGCGACTACGTTTACATGCACACTAATATTCTAATGTTAGATAATAAACGCGGTTCACGTGACCCTCACACACTACAGGAGCAACATGCCTGCAGTTCAGAAAGGAAGAATATATTTAAGTTTTAAGATGTACGTCATGGGGACGTTTTACGTTAATCGGTCTGTGCATGAAACCGGGAATATTGGTGGAATATCCCTTTTTCGTTAGCCATGTAAACGGCTAAGTAGGAATGTTGTCGCTTTTGGAATATGAATATGAAAACCAGACTATTTTGTGCATGTCAGCGTTGCATTTTCCAACTCTAGAGTTGTTTTTCCCTCTGTAGCATCATTCATGAGACCCCTTAATTATTCCTATGAATTTTTGTTACAGAGCACATCAGAAGAAAAAGACCAACAGAGTAAGATGCTGGCCGCCGTGCAAAATGCTGATAAATTTTGACTGAACGCCTCTGGGTTTTATTGACTTCCACAAACTACAGCAAGTCGTTGCATCCAGCCAATGTTTGGTTGGTGAAATATTCGTTTTAATGACCGAGAAAGTTGATTTACATCCCTGGCGGTGAGAATTATTTATCTGAATAAACTGCAATGCCGAGTGTTAGTGTTACACATTGAAAGAGAAAAACAAGTTCCTCCGTGGACAAATGTCAAAGTTGGGCTATTGCATCAGGGCACGCTGGTATGTAAAGGTAATTCATTTCTTTTGACATTTACCTTCTAAAATGCTCCAGATTAGCATAGTAATATCCTTCACCGAGCCTGTGTGGGACTACACACTTCATTTACATGACACGTGTGTGTGTGTGTGTGTGTGTGTGTGTGTGTGTGTGTGTGTGTGTGTGTGTGTGTGTGTGTGTGTGTGTGTGTGTGTGTGTGTGTGTGTGTTTTTATGGAATAAAGTGGTTAACCTTTAAATTGGTGCAGTTGTTGATACTACAGGGTAGAGAATGGTGCTTCCTCCCAGCTCCCATACAGCTCTCACCTTTGCTCTCTGTGGGGGGGAAGCCAAAGGCTCATATATATAGAGATATAGAGATATATATATATATATATATATAGATAGATAGATAGATAGATAGATAGATAGATAGATAGATAGATAGATATATGGAAATGTGTGGGAAGGGGTAACAGGTGCTTTTCTCTTTTTGTCTTTTCTGGAGCTCAGTTATGAGCTCTGTTGTTGTGGATTGTGCCCTCTAGTCACAGCCTTGCTTTCTGCTTTGCCTAATGTGGTTTACACTGGTTTTTTTGTTTGTTTTTTTTTAAAGCTAATCAAACAAAACCTGTGGAGTGTATTTAGGGTAAGCATGAGCTGCTTAAAATACAACCTGTGCAGACTGACGTCATCTTTAGCAAAGCGATGGTGGATCAATTGTTAAATCTTGATTCTAGTGCTGACTTCTCCCCCAGCAGAATAGGTAAACAGCCTCTATTGAGCCCAAATGGTTAATAAACGGATTCATTGATTAACAGCAAATAAATTCATACAAATGTTTAATTGTTTGAAGTAGTTTTGGGACGTATTAATTCATATTCCATGCCAGCGCTAGTGTAAATTATTGTGAACTGAATCACAGCTTAAGTAATATGTTCATCAGTTAATGAATTGGAAACTATTTTGGTAATTAGTCAATTGTTTTAGTCTTTTTTTTTTTTCTTTTTTTTTTAAATTAACAAAAATGCCACTGGTTCCGGCTTCTCAAATTGGATTTTTAAAATGTTTTTCTTGTTCTTCAATGATGTGTTTTGGACTGTTGGATGAAGAACAAAACAAGCTATTTGAATGTGTCCATTTCAGCTTTTTGGAGATTATTTTTAAACACATGGATCGATCTTTGAATTGACAAAACGATGGAAGGATTAATCGATGAAGAAAATAATCAGTTTGCGGCCCTGGACTTGTTCAATCAACAGAAAATCAATATGTAAAGATATTTTTAACTTCATAAGCAAATATGTCTCCCTAGACACCAATGTTCAAACCTTTCCCTATGTTATAAATAGGTTATTGACCAAACAACCAATCAAGATATACAGACACGGTACGTTGATCAATAAGGAATATAATCCTTACTTGTGACCCAAATTGAATTTGGGTTTTGGACTCTTCAGATAAAACTCGTTAGGGGCACTTTTAACTTACTACAACACTATACGACTCATTTTCATAGCTGGAGTCTGACTTGGAAAATGTACAGTCCACAAAGTGAACTTTTCCGCTCTTTAGATAAAAGTATACGTGCCGGTGCTTATTTTTAACTGGCCTCAATAATTAATGCTCATTTTTCATAGAATTAGGCCAATGTTTACACAAGTCACACAGACAAAAGCTACAGCGAAAAAAAAGGCTATTTAGTGCCATTGTTTATGACTTGTGACCATATTTTGATCCAAACCAAAGACACATCTGAACAGTATTTGCTGCCTGTCGGACGCTTACTTTGGATTCTTCTTGTGACACTTGAAAGTGTGGCGGTTTGACTGTGGGAGGGGAAAAGTAGTAGCTCTCGCTGACATGGTCCTCTTCTCAACCTGAAGAAAGAGCGCAAATTAACAACCGACGCCCCTTTGTTTTAAAGCAGGGCCTCAAACATGTTGGAAATTAAAAGTGGACTGCGCCTCCGTAACGCGCACATTTAATACTCCATTTAAATAACTAGTCTGTGATTCAGATTATGACCCAGCGTGTGTGTGTGTGTGTGTGTGTGTGTGTGTGTGTGTGTGTGTGTGTGTGTGTGTGTGTGTGTGTGTGTGTGTGTGTGTGTGTGTGTGTGTGTGTGTGTGTGTGTGTGTGTGTGTGTGTGTGTGACGTCAGTGTCAGAGTTTTGACTCTAACCATGAGGCAGCCAGTGACCCGGCCAGGTCCTTAAGTGGCTTCGCCTCATTCAGTAGCCAGGGTATTTTTGGCATAGTAGTGAGTGACACACTTATCGTAATGGGTCGTCCAGGGTGCCAATGGTCAGCCTGAATAAGCATCCTTCCCGGCAGCAGCGAGCCGAGCTGAGCCTCGGCAACGTGATGTAACAGATTGCCGCGTTGCCTCCGCTGCTGACGGAGGAGTCGCTGCCTCGCTGCCCCGCTAACACACACACCGAGTGGCGTATCGCTGAGAGCCGAGGCCGCTGAAGTCCCGCTGAAATGCTCGTGTAACCCGACCACCACTGCCCTGTGCTAACATTGTGGCCTTGAATAAAGCCACACAGCTGTTTATTATGGGATGGTAGCCGACCGTAACTGTAAACACTTCTCTGCAAAGGTAATGCATTTCAACAGTTGGCTGTTAAGCCTTGCGGTGTAAATGGAGCTTTAATATATAGTTGAGTTGAAGAATTAGTTTGCGGCTTACAATGAAGAGGAAGTCAAATACTTAAGCCGCTCATTCATTCATTCATTCATGTTTCAATACTATAACTTCAGTTTTGTTGCTAACACTGAAACAATACTTTTTCTTTTTCTTCTCATTTTATAATAAAATCTTAGCACTTAAACATGAAATTGTGTCGACCGTACAGCAACCTTTCCTTCCATCAAATAGTCTAAAATGGGCAGAATTTGTACAATAATCTCATCCAAAAAATAGATAAGAGTATGAATCTCCCCAGACATTCAGTGCCAGCCTTTAGTTGTTGACAGTTCAATGGACACATTACCATCGCTACCAAAGTAAAGGCTCTCGTTCTTCTACAAAAGGTTTTCCACTTTCTAAAATTGTTATATTTTGCTCGGTTGTGAACATTTATCGCCTTCTTAACAAACGGTGTAGAAGATAAAACCTTCCAGGTTTCGTCGTGTCTTTAGGTGATTATACATCACTCAAGAGTTTACCGTTATTCCGGCTGTTTAACGACGAACATCTGGTTTTGTCTTGTGCCGTTTCTCACCACGACGTGCACCGGTACCCACAGGTCCACGGTCTGAGCTCCCAGTCCAAACATCAGCCACTGTCACCTGGAAGTATACGTTTTGGGCCTGACAGGTTGACAGCAGGCAGCCAGGGCGGATGTTCACTCTCCTGTACCGCCGACCTGAAACATCACACTGACAGGCCAGGCAGCAGCAGACAGCCCTCTTTTTTATTTTATATATCAGGCAATAACTGGACGGTCTCAGACAAGCTGCTCCGATTTACCCAGCGGGAGAATTTTTTATTTTTTTTCACAGAACGCACCGGGCTTGTCAGTACAGTCCTGGAATCCAGTTAACACCTTTCAGCTACGTTGTTATTCATCAGTAAACATTCACTCTCATGTGCTAAACTCCACCGTCAAATAGGTACTAATCAAATCAAGAAAGGAATGCTTTTTCAGTGTTTCTTTTTAACTAAAGTACAATTTATAGGTATATTTTTTTTCATCTTGCAATGTTACGTTACTGCACGTCTTTTCAGAAATGAATGTACAATATAAATGTCAAGCCACTTAGCTGAGGGAACAAACAGAGAGAGAGAACAGCAGCTGATGTCAAGACAGTCTGACATTTGGCCCCTGGTTTGGGTCAAATTTGGACATGTTATGAGCACGAAAGTTAGGCAAAGAGGTCCTTTCTTGGAGGGGGGGGGGGGGGGGGGGAGACTTTCACCATATCTCTCAATATTCCTTCGTGGATGGCGTTTGCTCCAGTTTCTTTTTGTCAAACTACACTGCTTTTCCACCAAATCAAAGGTTTTTGTCGACATATGTTATCTGTTTCTGCTGTCAGTGAAAAATGAAAGCTATAAAAAGAATCCACTTGTCCTTATAGGTTTTCTAAAATTCCTCTGCCATCACCTTAATCTAACCAGATCTAGGAACATCTCTAAAAGATGTTACAGACACCTTTTTGGCTGCTTGTTTTAGGTGGAATAAGGTGCTCAGAAATGCAAAGGACCATAAATCACGCAGATGCAGAGTAGCGTTTTTAATGCTCGTCTGTTTGATGTTGTTCTTATTAACCTGCCATGGCCTCGGTTCCTCCCTCATCTCTCTGAGATGTGAAAGAGGATTTTGTCATCCGAGTGTGTGAGTTCCCTCTTTTTCCCCCCGCTCCTCCCTGAACATCTTTTGAATTCTTTGGAACAGCTGGGTGAACATCTGGGTGAGTAAGGTGCTGTTTCCTCTGCTCGGTGTGGATGATAGCACCAGCAGGCGAAGGATGCCCCCCCCCCCCCCCAACCCAACCAAGGCCCTCCCTGCTGTTATCCAGAGTCATGCAGCGGTCGGCTAAGAGTTGTAACTTCTCAGATTGATGCAGTGGGAACACAGATTAATTGCTTAATTGAGAACATGGCTGTTTTTCCTCAGAGTATTGTTTACGCTAGTACAGATCTCTAGTACTGTACTCTAGTACAGATCTCTAGTACAGATCTCTAGCACATATCTCTAGTACTGTACTCTAGTACAGATCTCTAGTACAGATCTCTAGCACATATCTCTAGTACTGTACTCTAGTACAGATCTCTAGTACTGTACTCTAGTACAGATCTCTAGTACTGTACTCTAGCACAGATCTCTAGTACTGTACTCTAGCTCAGATCTCTAGTACTGTACTCTAGTACAGATCTCTAGTACTGTACTCTAGCACAGATCTCTAGTACTGTACTCTAGTACAGATCTCTAGTACTGTACTCTAGCACAGATCTCTAGTACTGTACTCTAGCACAGATCTCTAGTACTGTACTCTAGCACAGATCTCTAGTACTGTACTCTAGTACAGATCTCTAGTACAGATCTCTAGCACAGATCTCTAGTACTGTACTCTAGTACAGATCTCTAGTACTGTACTCTAGCTCAGATCTCTAGTACTGTACTCTAGCTCAGATCTCTAGTACTGTACTCTAGCACAGATCTTTAGTACTGTACTCTAGTACAGATCTCTAGTACTGTACTCTAGCTCAGATCTCTAGTACTGTACTCTAGCTCAGATCTCTAGTACTGTACTCTAGCACAGATCTCTAGTACTGTACTCTAGTACAGATCTCTAGTACTGTACTCTAGCTCAGATCTCTAGTACTGTACTCTAGCACAGATCTCTAGTACTGTACTCTAGCTCAGATCTCTAGTACTGTATTCTACTGCAGATCTCTAGTATTGGCAAAGTTTTGATTGAAGTCAGGAACCATCTGATTAAATAATAAGTAAAGAAGAGCACTAGAACAGTTGACCAACAGAAAATTACCATTTTGATAATAAAGTATTCTATAAAGTCTGTTTTAAAGCAAACATATAAAATGTTTGAGCCATTTCTTGTCTTAAAGTGTTGGACTGTTGAGAAATATTTTGTATGTCTTGCTCTGAAGTGTTAAAATCTCACCAGACGTTGAAGGTGAACACTCTGCCCTAGTGCTTGTTTAGTGTGACGAGTATCGACCGCTACCTTCACTTTAAAGTTAGTCTACTTAAAAGTCTTGAGATAAACGTGTCGGCGTGACTCCTCGTACAGCTGGAACAGTGACAGACTGGTCACACTTGGTAGTAACGTGACGTAAACTGGTAAACGCAACAAAAACGTGCCTGGGTTCACTTTCACTGGCTCTACGACACACACACACACACACACACACACACACACACACACACACACACACACACACACACACACACCTCACCCCTTAAGTTGACATTGGTGGTGAAGTGACAGGACATCCTGTCCACATGTGATGTGTGTGCGACTCCTCCACCGTACCTCGGTCGGCGTGTGTTAGTGCGTGTGTGTGTGTGTTGCGTGTCAAAGGGCTTTAACGCAGAACAATGGTGTGCGCGCCGAGCCGAGGCCATGTGGCCGTGTGGCGGATTAAATTAGCAGCAGTTGTTTATCGTCCGTCCGTCCCCCCCCCCCCGGTCCATCTGCTCTCAGGCACTGCTCCAGACCCCCCCCATCCCATCCTCCCCAACCCCTTACAAATCCCTATCCCCATGTCACACACACACGCACACACACACACAGTTTTGAATAGTTGCAATATCCACCAGCAGCCAGTCATGACACAATATATACTCAGTTCAACCTCTTCTGCCAAGAGTGCTCTGGCGTTTCCTTTATGCAGATTAGCCATGTGCTAATTGTGTTTATTTATTTATTTGTTTTTTATGGAGAAGAGAGGGAAAAAAAAAAAGGGAGGGGAAGAGTTTCCTCTAGAAATTGATTAGATGACTGAGCAGAAAAAGAGAGAGAGACACAGTGAGGTGAGTTGCCAGTGTGCATATTTGAGACGTTGTTGCCGTCTGTGGAAAGTTTGTTATAAATAAAGCTGAGTCGTGTGAACGACTCGACATGTCGGGAATATTTTGGCCTTTTTAGTAAAAAAAAATCTGTGAATTGATTCTCCTGAACGGTTCTTAATAGAAGTTGATGGGTGTATATATGAAAAACAGATATTTTCCATTTATGATCTTGAGTGGGGACAGGGGAAAATGTTAGCTCAAAACACAATATTGGATATTTTGTAAACTGAATGAACTTTCTATCTAATATCTATCAAAATATACCACTAACCTTTTTGGAATGAATGTCAGCTGAGACGGTTTCAGAGACAAGCGAGTGGGTTGATGCAAATGTTTTCACATGCCTTTTGATGTGTGTCAGGAAATCTCCCGACACATCATAACTACAAACTTATTTTAGTCACATTTTATGATATACAAGTAATATTCATATTCTGGAAATATTTACACCATGATTTAGGGCACAATAGTCCTGAGGACTGCAACGTTTACATTTTTCCAATATGCATATGCAAATTTTGTTATTTGGAAAAGAAAGAAAAGACTGAACTATAGTTCATGTTCATTCCATAGAAGTGACACAGTGTCGCTTTAATGTTGGCCGAACAATTCGGGTTTTTAGCTTGTTTGGTTTTGCAGTAAAAGTGAGAAGTTACTCTGGCAATGATTGTTACTATAAAGTTCATATAGGCTGAATTGCTTGATTGCTTTTATTGATCAGACTGACTGGACTTTCTACAAAAATCAAATTTTGCTAGTTTTTCGGCAACTGTTGAGCCTTTTTTGGGATAACGCATTGCATGCTTTGGACTGTGACTACATGCGTGTTTATATTGAGATGTTGATGCTGACATGACTTGTTTTTCTGATTTGAAAGTTATATACGAAAACTACATGAGATATTTTTAACCTTTTCCTTGTAAGTTAACAAAATAGCTTACAGCAACGTTTGCTACACCCAGGTAGCAGAACTGGTACAAGCGTAGTAATGTTGACGTTGACTTTAGTGTTACACGGTAAAACCTGCATAGTTATGAATACTACCGATTGTTTGACTCTGAGATCAGAGTTTCTATTTCAATTTAGGATTCTTACGCTGGTTTCTTGCTGTGGACGGTAACGTTAGCCAGGCTGCTAGCGGTAGCCATAATGCTAACGATATATGGACAACGAGATGGATCGATCTTCAAATGAAAATCAACAGATTATATACATATGTATGTAATCACCTCTCCGTTGGGCAGATTGTTTGGAAACACATGCAGTGTGTCCCGTGTTTAAGTATGGTTAAAACACACACACACACACACACACACACACACACACACACACGCATGCGCACCTCAGCCAAAGCTCTCTGGGATCTTGGAGGATGTGTGATGGTGTGTCAGATGTGAACAACGTAAGCAACGGGTGGAAAAATGCTGGTAAACAGATCAATGAAGGCCTGAGCAGTAGACCTACAGCTATATCCCAGCCTGCAGCACACGGATGTGTTAACATGATCGAATACAGTCGAGGAGTAAAAAAACAAGACCTCAGGTGCAGGTTTAACATCCTGCATTCCCAGGTTTTATGCTGGGCTGCAGAACCTTTAAAGCTATAACGACACGTTACGAATGTTATTAAATGATATTGAGCATAATATAGGCGGGTATTGCCGAATTGTTGCGGTTAAATAGAAAAGAGTTTAGTTATTTTGAATATTAGTGGCCAAATTATTTATTTTCCCCAATCTGATGGCCTTGTCCGATGACTACATCTCCATCTTCAGAGTGGCTGTTGAGTGAGACATGTGAGAGGCAGACAAGTGGTTTGTTTTTGGGATCGTCAGCACTGACTCTCCACGTGGCTCTGGGAGCTGGAGACCTGATCTGAGTCCACCTCTGAGCTGTCAGGCTTCTTAATGGAAAAGCGGGCTGGTGAAGAAATATCCTCACCGCTGGCGAAATATCGACCGGAATTTGGTGAGGGGGAAAAAAGGTTGATTGTTTTATGGCCCGGTCATTGGTGGGAGATTTTTTATTTTTTTCTAAATGAGAAATAGATTTTACCTTTTTTTTTTTCTTTTTTTAAAGTGTTGCTAAAGCACACCAGTCATTTTTCATGTGGATCGGAGGACGTAAAGCGGGGCGATTCAGGCCTCACATGAACACTTTACAGATGACACAAGAGGCTCCGGCTAACTGCTTTAAGCAGCTCATTAGGAAAAGAGCTACAGCGCGTCTCTATCCAGTGAGAAGTTTGTTTGTGTGGAATGAGATGGTTTTTATTGTTATTGCCGTAATTGGACAAATACACCTGTTTTTCAAATGGATTTTGAAACCAGCACACACGGCGGTGTCTGCTTCACCAGTCATCTTTAGGCTTGTGTGTGTGTGTGTGTGTGTGTGTGTGTGTGTGTGTGTGTGTGTGGACTCGCATGAAGGCAAGATGTCAGGTGGGGGGGGGGGGGGGGGGGTCCTTCCTTGCAGACTGGGGTTAAAAGTGCATTAGAGGTCACAGGAGAGTGCTGTTACCTCTCTCCCTCTCCCTCTCCCCATGGTGCTGTTGGTAATGATCCTAGGGAGCATAGTAACACCACCCTTTCCTCTACACACACAACACAACACATAGCATAACACACACACACACACACACACACACACACACACACACACACACACACACACACACACACACACTCTCCTGAACCTGGAGGAGCTCAGGAGACTGTGGCCTGGGGGAGGCTAGAGGGAAAACCTGGAGTGGAATATGTTATCTTGGATAATGCTGGTTGACCGCCTTGACAGCCTGTTGATTCCCCCCCACACCACCCTCCCTCAACACCTACAGTCCCCCCCTCCCACACACACACACACACACACACACACACACACACACACACATACATATATATATATTTTCACACACACACACTCTCCTGCTGAGCCACCCCCACCTGACCTCCTCCTCCTCTCATTGCAGCACTGTCATTCATAGAGTGCCAAAGCCTGCTGCTTTATTAAAGCCCAGGAAGAGCAAGGCCTGGCCCGGGTTCAAACAGCAGTGCAGCTGGGACCTGTTACATTTTCGGCAGACTGCCCTCTCCGTCTCGCTGGCTATAAATAGCCCTGGTGGTTGTCTCCCTTAACCAAGGAAAAGAGGGGGGGGGGTTTGGGGGGGGGGGGGGGAGGAAGCACACACACGGATTAATAACCGTGGGAAGCAATGAAAGCTTTGTGTCTGCTGCCCGAGGTCAGCAGGCCAGGAGGTGTTGCTACTTCAAAGACCCCATTGTGGCGCGTACTTTCAGACGCCGCTGCGGTGGGTTTGATGGGAACACACAGGCTGCCAGCGGTGGCATGAGTGGATGGCATCACACTGCGCCAACCAGGCAGACACCCACTCACAGCCCTGGCTTTAATTTTGTTTATTTCTAGGGGATGACCAGTACATTACAGCTCCATTTTTTTTATTTTATTGTATTTATTTTTTGTTACACCGGAGGGGTGTTGTGTTTGGGGGGGATTCCACGTCTCTTATGTACACACACAGCAATGGACACTTAATGACTTTGGCTCCAGCTGTTGACAGGCGAGGCTACCTCGTTATGAACCCGCCCTTCTCTCGCTCTGCTCTCCAGCCAGAAAGTCCGTCTGGCCCGGACCATGTGGATCTCCCCGAGTCCAAACCGGGCCAAGGTCAGCCCCCCCCCCTCCGGCCTCCGTCCTGACGTGGCTCCAGCTGAGCAGCTGAGGGGGTGGGCCAGCTCCAGCCACCGCAGACACTTCCACTTCCTTCAGCTTTATTTTCATAGAAACCCTCCCCGACGTCTCCGCCGTAACAGTATCCACCCACTGGCACAATGATCTGCTGGGCAGGGAAACGCTCCTGGCGGGATATAGTGGGCTCATTCATTCATGGCCAATTTTTTCCCTTTTCTAGTAGGAAAGTAAATCCACTACTGTGTTTTATTTATTTTTTACCTCCCCCTTCTACTTTTTTGTTCCATATTTGCGTGATTATACTGTGACTGGTTTACGAGATGATGCTTCATTTGTGTTCGTTGCTGAGTAATGCCTTTTCAAGGAAATCCACTGAAAACGGAAGGCTTCCAAAATAACAACCGCGCTGAACAGTATCTGTGACATCATTATAGAGTCATCTCTTTCCATACAGTTCTAAGCCAGGATTAGCCCGTCCATCCATCCACTGTTTAAACTCATTGAAACGGTCTGTGTGTCCTCCAGCCTCCAAGCCCAATGGACCAGGTCGGGAAGATGCGCGGGCAGCCGTACGGAGGACCCAACCCCTACTCCCAGCAGCAGCAGCAGCAGCAGCAGCCAGGGGCTCCCACTGGGCCCGGGCCCCAGCAGGGAGGCTCCTACCCGGGGCAGGGCTACGGACCTCCGGGCCCTCAGAGGTATCCTATGGCGATGCAGAACCGGACACCCGGAGCTATGGGCGGCATGCAGTACGGACAGCAGGTCAGTGATGATACGTTTAGACGACCGTCATCGCATTATCTTTGTAACCTCGAGCAACTTCTATTTGAAGCTACAGATTGACTTAAAAAAAGGCCAAATACAACATGTCTACACGGTGGGACGTCTTCAATCACAGCTTCATCGCAGTGATTTCAGATTTCTGCAATCTCTGTACCACCGTGATGAATGAGATGAACTTTTGAAGACTATTTACCAAGTCATTGTGCAGATAAGATTTTCTTTTGGCTAAATCTGTGAATATTGCTGACATTTATTGAAAAGATTGTCTGTTAATTTCCCCTATCTTGAAGCTTGGGTAGACAGCATTAGAGAAAACGGCAAGAGTCAGCTAGATTTTAAGAATCGACCGAAAACATCCCGGCCCAGTGTTGCCTACCTTTTTTTTTTTTTTTTGTGAAAGTCGAACACCCTTTCAGGCCTCCTTCCAAAGCGACTCCCCAAAATTCATCATTATGAACATTAACGAATTATAATGAACGTCAACAACGACCACGACCAAGTACTCACAGCTTAAAAGCCAACATGAGTGTTAAAACGACCAAATATTAAGTGACTGCCTTGAGTAATGAGAAACACTGTTTAGCATCGACACGGTGGCACTGTCTTAAAAAGAAACCAACACCACAACAATGATGTTCTTGCATCACGAGACCCAAGCCACATTTCTGTTGTTGGTAAAAAATCTCAATCAGGTGAAACCAGTAACGTTATGAAAAATTCAAGACCTCCCGCCTCAGGAGAGGAGGTTTAACGGGTCTGTGGTACTGAGGCATGGTTTGAAGTTCAGCCCACAAGTTAATAAGTGTGTTTATATTCCTGTTAGTTGAGGCAGTAGAGCGTTTAGCTGGGCAGTGACTCGCTGCTGCAGGAATGGCGGAAATGGCAGAATACAGACGGTGAAGTGACTTCATCAATGGAGCGGACTCATAGAAAGCCAGTAAATAGTTTTAGTGAGGACTCAAGGTCCGGGTATGTTGGGGTCTAATCAGTCCAGTCTGGAAAGGAATATCATGCTTTTAGCTAGAGGAGGAGCTGATGGATGTAGCTTCACTTAAAGTTTTAGTTTGACATTTTGGGAAATGTGCTTATTCCTTACCTTATCTATCAAAGGAGTTGGAGCTACAGGATGGTTAGCTTAGCATAGAATGGAAACAGGGGAAACTGCTAAAGATATTTCTCCTGGCCAAGAAATAGTTCAGATTTTACACTTTTTAAAAAACTAAAATGGGTATGAAAGCGGTATTGATAAATAAGGGTATATCCAGTATGTTTAATTATTCCTTTGCGGCCTCTCTAGTCGAGAGACAGTAGAACACCATAGATTGATTTATTTTATTTATTAATGTGACAGGAAGTCCCTGACAGGAAGCAGACAACAAAATCTCTGAAACACATCAAAATGTTATTATAAAAACACAATTACACGAAAGTACATATTCACCAAACAACAACAAGATTTCACAACATTACATCCCACATCGAGTGATATGTGTGATGGGTACATGATTGGATTGATTTTAGCCTTGATTTCAACTTGAATTTAGATTCAGCAAAGCTGTAGTACTGTTTATATAACTTGGTGCTGAGCACAGCGACCTGGACGACGTACACTTGCAAGAGTTATCTTGTAGTTCCATCTTTAAAAAAAAAATGCAGGACAAAGTAATTTGTTAGCTTAACTACGAGTAATGTTTCATTTTGCATTTCATCAAATTAGCAGCCTGAAACTAGTGAACTCCTTTGTATTCGTTGATGGAGTGTCAGTGTTTTAATTGATAATTGATTCTGAATTGAATCGTGACGCCAAGAATCAGAATAGAATCAAATTGTAGGATTTCAATGACTCTCATCTCTATTGATCCACATGATACAAACAACAACGTTATTTGTAGAACCCAACAAAACAATAAAAATGGAGCATCTTTTCCACCTGGAACCAAAAACTGAAGAAAAATTGGTTAGACGAACAGACCCGAAGAGAGCAAGCGAGTTTTCGCCGCCGGGCTCATTTTCTTGCTCAAAAGTAAAACTTTGCACAGTGGGCAGCACTTTCCGACAGCGTCGTCCAATTGAAAAAACAGCAAACCTAGTTTTGCCATCGCTACTTACTCCTGGCTATGAATGAGACCCTTGAACCCTCTCAGCCAGCCAGTCCGTCTTAACAGACAAATGCATGCAGGGAATCCCGTAGAGTGAAGCCTTTTCTTCCTCGTTCTCCGTCTGTGGTCTCGTGCCCATTGTGTGGTGTGATTATCTCACACTGGCCGGCCTGGTGTCTGACCGTGGACTCGATAAGTGCCCTGCAGAGAAGAAAACGGCTTCCCTCCTTTTGTCAGACAGATACAACACACAGCCACTTCACGTTGTTTTAAATGTGTGGCGATTCTTCGCCGTCTCGTATTTTTTCTTTGAATTCTCGAGTAGATGAGAACAACCCCCCCCCCCACCAAAAAAATATAAATAACACGTGTTTTTTTTTTCCCTCACAAGGTCGGCGCTTTCCCCTTCCATGCTCCTTGAGGGTAATGAAACAAAATCGCTGTATTGAAAGGACCGGGTAGAATATGAAAAGCCTCATATTGAAGTTCAAGGAGATGAAGTCAAAAACTCAATTTTTTTTTTTTATTTTCACAGCTGTAATTTGAAGCGATACGCGCCTGAATTCCGACACTTTGGACTGATCAGGTTATATAGCGAGGAACACGCTTTTTTACAGACCGAACAGTTGTCTCTCGCTTTTAATCTGTGAGTGAGATGAAGAGATGCTCTGATTACTCCGCTGAGAAAAAAAAAATCAAAGAAGTTACTTAGGATATTGGGTTATTTTTATATATTTTGAAAGGGTTAAAAAGGATCCTGTCAGTGGACAGACTGTATTCTGGTAGTGATTGGTATTCCACAGAGAGGTTCAGGATAGTAATCCTGTAGTAAAATGGAAAAGGTGTTTATGTTCAGAGGCCATTCAACTCTGCTGCGTTATATTGACTCACATATCCAGTGTTGATCTTGACCAATCTTTCTGTTTCCACATCTAGATGTCGGCTTATGGACAACAGGGGCCTGGTGGCTACAGCCAGCAGAGCCAGGGCTACTACGGTCAGCACGGCGCGCCCCCCCACCCTGGCCAGCAACAGCCTCCGTACTCTGGTCAACCCCAGGGCAGCTCTGGAGCTCCCTACCCCCAACAGGGCCACCCCTCGCAGCCTTCTGGCCAACACGGGCAGCCTGGAGCCCCTTACCAACAATCCCAAGGTCCACACGGTGGTCCTACTCCGGGCCAGCCTCCCTACAGCCAGCCCCCACAGTCTCAGCCGGGGCAGCCACCCTACGTCCCTCCCCAGCAGCAGCAGCAGCCTCAACAGCAGCAGGGACCAGGTCCCCAAAGTCAGCAGGGCCCTCAGGGCCCTCAGGGCCAGCCTGGCTATCAACAACCCCCTGGACCGGGGCAGCCGCCACAGCAGCAAACCCCGCAGCAGCAGCAGCAGCAGCCGCAGCCGCAGCAAGGACCTCCGCAACAACAACAACAACAACAACAACAACAACAACAACAACAACAACAACAACAACAGCAGCAGCAGCAACAGCAGCAGCAGCAGCAACAACAACAACAGCAACAGCAGCAACAACAACAGCAGCAACAGCAACAACCAGGAGGTCCACCTCCTCAAGCCCAGCAACCTCCAGGTCACGGCCAGCAGGGTCAACCTTCACCGTACTCCCAGACTCCTCCACTGCAGCAACCACCACCACAACAACAGCAGTCACCATATCAGAGGTTCCCACCTCCTCCACAGGTAATACTCTGCTCGCTGTGATGTGAGCTCTGTGTTTCCATTACTGTCTGCAGCAGGAGGTTCCTGAGCTGACACTTTACGTTTGCAGCGCTGTAAAGGTGCATCCATGCCGCCGTTACAATGTTAAACTGTCTGTGGCTGCTTCACAGTAAACGCATCCCGGTCTCTCCTTGTTTCATGCCTTTTTGTTTATATTTGACTTTGTTGTGTAATAGACGGTTAAGCTCATTATGCACTTAGTTGTCCATAACGTAGCTCGTCCAAAAATGGTTTGAATATCTGGCAGGCTTGTTAACTGAGCAGTAAGAACAGTAGGATTATATGGGAGAGATGCTTTGCTGTCCATTTTTAGGTTGTTGGTGATAAAACACAAAGATAAAATGAAGATGAAGCCACGAGTGAGCTACTCAGGCAAATAGCTGTAAAGTAAGCAATGACTTCTCCCCACAGTTGCTCATGGCACCAACACCCTACGTTTAACCAGCCCAGTGGAGATCTGTGGTACTGCTGTACTTTGCTAAGAGCCAATGAGTAGTAAAGACTGTTGTTTTTTTTCATGTTTGAAAACCATTTTTTGATCTACTTCTTGTCCCCATAATCAGGAACTCTCCCAGGATTCCTTTAGCTCCCAGTCCAGCGCTCCTCCTTCCAACCAGCCCATGGCTTCCAACAAGAGCAGTCAAGAAGACAGCATGCAGGGCCGGCCCTCCAGTCTGCCGGTGAGCCCTCCGTCTCTTCCTCTAACGTCTGACCACCGGCCTCCATGGGCAGCCTTGTTAATATGTGTCTCATAGTGTTCAGACGATGCCAGAGATCCCTCTAAAATTCATAACCAGACATTTCTGAGTTGTTTTTAATCTTGACCAGTTGGTCATGTAGTTCTCATTCAGCCATGGCCAGAAAAGACGATACTTATACAAATTCTCAAATTCTGGGCCGATACGATGTTAGAAATAATAATTTGGCTGATGAAGATTTTGGTTGTCGTTGTTTGTTTTGTTTTTGTTATTTAGAGAACCAAGAAATTATAAAAAGTTACTGAACAGCCATTCATTACAGTCTTCAAATGAGCACAAATTAAATCATACAAATTTAAAAAAAATATCTGCTTTAAATGCATGTTTACTTGCTATACATCTACCTACTCAATGAGCAGACATTTTCAGAACTTGCATAGCCAACAAACAATAAATAATTTAATAATGACAATCAATAAATATAAACAAGGGCTATCTTTCACCTCTTGTATTTTTCAGACAGAATACAACGTTCTTGTGTTTTCCATTAAGCACACACTTGGCTGGAACATGAACGAACCTCTTTACAAAATAGAAGTTAGCCTCTTTGGCCTACTTCTTAGCAAGATCAGCAGCTGAATATGCTTCATACTGTTTTCAGAGTCCAACCTTACATAGACAACACAACGTTTAGCCCGTGAAAAATTTACGCGACACAACATCGTCCGCTGCCATCAGTGAATATCCTCTTAAATCTCTCATTGTCTAAAGTACACAGTTCATAGGAGTGGGAGTCTCACGGTCTGATTCGTGTCACAAAAAAAAAGAATAAATTGTTCAGTTGATTTCTCAAAACTGTTGCCCAGTACCGACATCACCTGGCACCTGGATTTGTTTTATATTGCAGCAAACATTGCTCTGCAGCAGTACGAGTAACCCCATAGTAGCGGCCACCGTCACAAACCAAAGTCTCAGCGAAGAAAAACATACAAATGTTGGGTCAAATTTGGATTATTGGGCCCACTGGGCAATTGATTGACTACCAAACACTTGCACTGAGCTGCTCCACCTATTCAGAGCAATGTGATGGAGGTTTTATGCTTTTTTTTAAGATCTATAACTACAGTGGGTGTCAAGGGTCAGTATTCAGTACTTTGGACTGCAGACACTGGTGGATTCCCAGCTTTGTTTACCGTTTCTGTTGACATGCCCGCTGAATCACCGACACGTTCGGAGCCTAAAATTCCAACTTGACCCTAAAATACTGTAAATATTTTTCACCAGTTAGCGTCTTATGTTTTTTGACCCATTATCTGGATATTCATCGCAGTAATAGCTTTAAATTTGGACCCGTTCTCTGCTGCCTCTGACTGCAGCACACACACAACAAGCTGATGCCGAGAGTGAGTAAAGCGTGTTCAAGCAGTGCAGGTTTGGGGGGAAAAAAAAAAAACACATTTCTGCCAGGAAAGGGATTGTTGAAAGTGAAGTAAATCTGCCTCTGATTGCCCTCTGGCTAAGATAAAGGTGAGAGAACCCCCTCCTCCCCCCCTCCCCTGTTAAAGAGGTGTCTCGCTATAACACGTTGCAGTTTCCATGGCAGTGTTTATAGGTCAGACTTCGCAGCTAACCTCATTCTGGGCCTCGGGGAAGGAGAGTGAGAAATGAGATCATTAATGAGAGAGAATGAAAGTGAGAGAGCGGAGTCGGCGGCGAGGAGAGGGGAGTGGGGGGGGTGGAGACGCGGTGCGGGATTGAGGGAGTGCAAGCAAATAACTTCAAATAGTGTGAGTGATTGGTTGGAGTGGGAGATGCTGAGAGGCTGTCTATGCCAGTAGGGGATGCCCTCAGGATGTGTTTCCCTCCTCATTTATTTATTTCTCTTATTTATTTATACACCTCTCTGTGGACTCAGCCATTGGCCGAGCAGGCCAGGCCGGGGCTATTTCTATTTATTTCCCTCCGACTTCTCGGGGATTCCCTATTGGAGCTTTGTGATTGGCTGTGAGATTAATCTGACTAAGGTGGATCTGAACCGATCTCCTCCTCCTCCTCCTCCCCCCCTCGGCACCCCCTGTGGGGTGCACATAACGCTGTGTTGAGATTAGACCGCGGTAGCACCCCGACAACCTGTGTCAAAACAGCTGACTTGACTCCTACAGGTGTTGAGAGCAGATATGCATCAGCAGCATCTGTTGTGCCTGGAAATTAAGCTGTTTTGATAACCACACTTACGCTGCACAAAATGTAGAAAAGACGTTTCTGACGGAGATGTTGCTGTTTGCCGGTTAAGAAGAGGAACCGTGGCTATGAAGGCTCCATTAATTAAGCCTAATCCTGTGGAATATCTGTCCTTGTATCATTGTCAGAACCTGTTATATTTCTGGTACCAGCTGGAAGTTTTTTACCAAAGACTGTCGAGTATTTAATGTTTGGCCACGTGTTTACCCCAAATTTGCAACGGATGCAAATTCATGTTTTGTCTGTACACACTAAAACCTTTAATAATAACCATAAAGACTGAAGGACGTCAGCGGTGTAAAGACATCTTTAGGTTCGATACACACGTGACTCTGATTTTACTTCACCAAGAGTTAATAGAAATAGACTTTGAGAGGAAAATGTAGTAAACTAGTCAATTTCAAGTACCTACACACAACTTGGTTGCACCCAAAATGTTTCACCGAGCCTTTTGTTTCTGCAGTAAAGCATTTTAAGTGTTTTATTTTATTACTTTTATTTGTTGGTTCCCATACACATTGGTTATCTGTTGATATATTAATAAGTATAAATAAATCAACATTTTGATCATTTTAGATTTCTTTATTAGGCAAAGTAATTGCATCACGTTATTTGTTCTAAGACTAAAGTAAACTGAGAAGTTTTGTTTATTTTGGAAAATAAAAAGAAGGACTTTATCACTCAAACTAGGTTATTTAAAAGTTTCACTCAGAAATTGTTTTGGCGTTAAAAATATTAAAATGGTATGTAGCCCTGATTAGCAGTCTTTAGCTCATTTCAGTCATTGGTGGATTGATGAACACGATAGATCCAGTTATTGGGGAATACGTAATATGTGCACTGCTTCTCAAAAAGGAAGTGCCGAGTAGTCTAATCTGAAATTAGGTAACTTGCATCCCATTGAGCAAAGAAGCATGATTTCTAATATACCTGACAGGATCTACAGGATTCATTTTGATGGAGTAAAGGCATTTATTTGAGAGATTATTGTAGAGCCGCATTTGTTTTTAATCTGCCTCGGAACATGTTTGAATCCCGATCCAAACGGCGCCATTTAGCTACTTTAGTAGCGTTCGCTGCAGAGCCAGCCAAACATCACCTCATCCGGAGCACAGATGGGTCTGTTTGAGCCAGGTGCTTTAAAACCCAGCGTCTGTTAGGCCGCCGTTGAGGTGGGAATAAAGGAGTACAGGAGGCTCAGCGCATGCTGCAAGGCGCAGGTAGGAAAGCAACAGTCAGCTTGAGAAAAGGGCCGTGGATAATGGGTGGAGGAGGGGAGGGAACAGGCAGCCATAGTGGAACTAGCTGAGCAGGTTGAGCTAGTTCCTGGCTCCAGGACACGAATGCAGTTTAACTGCTGAGTATTTAGCACTCTGTCAGTTCCCCGGAGCTGTTGTTGTCTTCATAGAAACCTCCATCCACTTTGTAGTTGTGTAGCTGATGCTAATCTAGAAGCAACTTAAAGTGAGTACAGCACAATGAGCAATATAGTCTGTGGAGTCTTAAGATAATAACTAACCTCAATAATGTCATTTCTAGGAAAGGAAATTAATTCAGGGCCAAGAGGAAGGAGAGAGGAGACTTTCTTTGTGTACTTTTCGCTTTCAAATGTGTCAACATTATTGACGGAGTCTTTTAATGAATAACCGTAGTTGCTGATTGAAGAGGCACTCCGCCAATTTCACACATGAATGAATTTACCCTTCAGGAAGAGTTCAGATTTAGACAACTTTTTATTTATCTCAAAGAAGGAGCAATTCATTTGTAGCTTTACTCCCAGTCCATAGACGCAGCCTCAAAACTCACAGGCAACGTAAGTCATCAACATACATGTGTCCAAACAAAGGACGAGCAGCGGCAAAAATCTATTTTGCTATAGTTAAATACTGGAGGCGTGGAGTTTGTAACGTGAGCATTAAGGACGAAGGGGGCGGGGTCTAGTGAAAGAAACTCTAAAAGTTGCATTATGGGAAATGTAGGATCCTGTGTTGGTGGACTTTGACATTTTCGCCGTTCTTTTGGAAACGTTATGGAAGTGTAATACTTAATCGCTTGAGATGAAATAGTCTTCAAGGGAGCTTCACGTTAGCAACACCAGTGTGGTACCTCTCAATCGATATAGTGAATCCAGTGTAGAGGATTATATTATATTTTGGTATAAAAAGCCTGCTTATACAACCAGCCCACCTCCTCCATTGTGGCTTCAGCAGAAGTAAAGCAGGCTTTTGCTGTCACCGTCCGGCTTTCATACTTCCTGGAAGTGACACTTCCTCTCCATGTCAACCAAAAACTACCAGACACACCACCAACTTCCCTCCCACCTTCCCCGTCTCCTTGTCCTTTCCCAGCTCTTTTGTACACCCTTTTTCTCCACTGTGGGGCTAATCCCACTCAGAACCGCCCACTGGTTGTGATGCTCCTGGTTTGTGATGTGTCTGAATGTGCTCCAGACAGACAGAGAGGTCACATGTTGTCCACACACTCACGCCCGAGTTTGTTTTTCTGTCTTCTGTCCTCATGTTCATCTTGCCTTTTGCAAATAAGAGGCTTCATCTGGAGCGGTTTTATCTTTAAAGGCTTTATGTTGTGTACTTTATTCTAACAGATGTATATTTGCCTTTAAAACAATGTTCTGATGGAGTACACTCTGTACCTTTTCATCGACTTTAAATCAACACCTTGAGCATATGGTAGATGAGAGTATTTTTAATGATGAAAGGCATACATTCATGCTTTTCTATTGGTTGCCTAATTATTTGACTGGAGGTCCTATTTTCCCCACCTTTTTTAAATGTACCAGTAGCCTATCAGGACCCCACCCTCGCATGAATCCAGTCTTATCCAGAGCGCATTTGCAAAGCTGAGGGACCACCCACATCACAACAACAGACACCCCCAACCCCCCTCCCCCCTTTAATGACCTTTAATGTTATGAGCCAAGCCTCCTGATCTGGAACCGAGGGATCTTCCAGTCTTGGTGCTGATCAACTCTGAGTCCCCCCCCCCTCCACCATTCCCTGCTCAGCCCAGCCCAGCTCTGCTCTCCTGCTGCAGCTAAGCTTGTTTTTGCGACATAGCTCTGGAGCAATCAGCCTGACAAGGCCGGCCCACTTTTCTCCCTCTCTCCTACCCAGCCCAACCCCCTCCGTGCCTTTCTCAATATTACACTCTGGGTTTTTTTTTGCTGCATTTCTCTCTCTTTTTTCCTGTTTTTATATATATATATTTTTTTTCACACTCTGCCTCTCTCTCTCTCGTTCCTCTTTCTGCCTATATTCTCGTTTTCTCTTTCCATCGCCTCCTCCCCCTCCTCCTCCTCTTCCCTTCCTCGTTCTCTCTCCTCTCAGTAAATCAGCTTTCATAACGCTGTGCAGCGCAGCCTTGTTTTGCGAAGCCTCTGACGCTTGACGGCATTCAGAGTCCGGGGCCAGTTTCCTGTTGCTATTCTGGGGCCCTTGCTTCCTGTGTGTGCATGTCTTATTCAGATTCCAGGGTGCCTCTCACTCGCTCTCACCCCCTCCCTCCCTCCTCTCAGCTCGTCTGTTTCTCTCCCTGCTCCCTCTCTGTCTCACCCTTTTCTTTCCTCTATGTGATTTTTAATTAATGTACTTGAGAAAATTCAATCTGCTGACAAAGTGTGTTGTTTTGCATTTGCCTCAGTGAATTGTTTCTCAGCCTTTCTAAAACCCAAGCCTGTTTTGCGCTTGTGACCACACCACATATACAACACACACACACACACACAACACACACACACACACACACACACACACACAGAGAGAGAACACTCTCCCTCTCCCTTTTGCTCTCTCCGCTCACTCACTCCACACACACCACACACACACACACACACACTCACACTCTCCCATGCCCCTCCCCTCTGCCTCATTTCTGCTGGCTGAGCTAGTTTTGCAGCACAAAGACTGTGGCTGACTGCAGCACTGTTTGTCCTCTGCTTTCTCTCCGGCTCTCGCTGGAACGAGCTGCTGAGCCTGCGATGGATGAAACCGGGCCCCACAATGAAATTAACTCTCACTCTATGAAATACCTCTATATTATTATTTCCCCCCCCCCTCTCCCCAGTTAATTCCTGCTGGTTGTCGGTTGCTTTGGTAGCGCCCCCTATACGTGCTGTGTGTGTGTGTGTGTGCTGTGAGACAGTTGGAGGGGAGGGGCGTCGCTGCTCTGGAAAGCAGGCAGACAGGCTGTAGGGGTCTGGACACCCCCCCTCCACACCTCACCCCTCTAGCCCCCTCGCCCTCGTATCTCCTCACCTCGGGCCGGGCAGCTGCCTGCCTCACTTGGGCATCTGTGCGCTGCCCTGGGACTCCCTGCTACTATTGTGATCTCTACAAAAGCACCCCCCCCCCCCACTCCCCCCCCCCCCCCCCCCCCCCCCCCCCCCCCCGACCCCACACACACACACACACACACACACCATCTCCCCCATTATTCACAGCAATCAGATGCCCCCCCCCCCCCCCCCACCCTCCTCCTCCTCCTCCATCACCTCCCTTCCATCTACTGTGTGTTAGCTACACACACAGACTGCTGCAGTGTTTGTGTGCCTTGCACACCCCTCTTTTTTTTTTGTTACCCCCCACAGAGAAGCGCAATTAGGCAAATGTGGAGCGTTTAAAAAAGAACTCCCTACGTATTGATTAAGATTCATCGTTGGCCTTTATTTTCTTTTTTTTTGCCCGCATCACACAGGAATGTTAAAGCAGTATTGATCAGTGTCAAATGAATTGTATTTTCCATGCCGTAGCATTACGAGACTCTTTTTCAGAATTAGGCTGGTTCACTCTTTTAGTCTTTTTTTTTGGTGTCTTGTTGTTATCCTTCCCACGTGGCTGCCGGTGACGAAGTAGCAGTGTAATGCTGATCTCTGGGGAGCCGGAGGGTAGCTCGTCTGTGGAGGTAGTAGACCATGGTGTCTGTGGCTCTGATACGCCAGACAAGATATCTAACCCCAGCAGGGGTGCTCCCAGGCTCTGAGCAGTGTGTCACCCTGCTGGCCCTGCTCACTGTCCACGCCTGCATTTAGGAGAAATGAGATAACACAACCTGAGAGACGTTGATTTCATCCGCTGAGTAGGTTTTTTTTTTTTGAGCCATCTGCTCATCAGCTCGTGTTTACGTCACCGCGTGGAGTGGCTTCAGACTTGATTGGTGCACCTATAGGTTTCTCTTTCTGTGTATAGAGAGTTCATCTTGTGAAGCCCTGTAATGGCTGCTGCTGCTGCTGTATGAGGTAGGGCCTGCCTTGCTTCTCCTCCTTTCTCCGGTTCTTTCCTCATAGTGGGATGGAGAGTGCCCCCTTATGGTTGAGCTCAGCCCTGCAAAACCTCGAGCTGGGGCTGGAGCTGCCTCCCTCCAAGCCATCGGTGGTCTTCCCAGAAGCTCCTTGTAGCTCGGCGCCCCCCCGCAGGTGGGACCCTTGGGCCGTCGGCTTGAGGCGTCGGCAAACACCACCTGTCACTCGTCTTGTCCGACACCTGCAACATTCTGCTTGTCGTCCCTCGGCGCTGCAGCACGGAGTCATTACGGGCGTTTCATCGACTTAGGCGGCCTGCGCTTTATTTTCTCTGAGTGCCTACGGTGTTTTTATCACCTGTGTGTGGAGATGGAAGTGCTCTGATAGTGGTGGTCTAGGAGATAATATGCTTCTAGGCTCCGTTAAGTCAAAGTCAGCATGTTCAGAGGCTGTAAGAAAGAGAACAGAAAACACCCTTTAGAAACAGTGCGGAGAATATATCACTTGATCTTCGGCTCTTAAAGGGAAGAGATGGCTTTTCCCATGACCCTGTTTCGGATATCAAAAAGCCCACTTTGCCCCCCGAGTGAGTGGTGAACGTTCAGTTGCCGGAGTGTTTTTCTCGGTGTCAAGGCCGTCTGCATGTAAAACATACAACATCAGGGATTCGAGAAAAACACCGCAAAGAAGTTCAAGATTCTACTGGTTTGTGTTTGTCCACTCTGTGTCAGTCCTCAGTGCATAAGGCCTGGAGGCTGAGAGTGTAATTAAAGCGGTGGTGGAGCAGGAGGAGGGTGAGGGGGGACACGCTTTGGTGCGTCTCTGCGTTTCCTGTACAATGACGGGCTGCTTCTTTTGTAGTAGCTGACTGCACCGTGACCCTGCCAGGCACGCCAGGGAGGCCGTCGAGAGAGGAGAGAGAGAGAGACAGATAGAGGAGGGAGGGAGGAGAGAGAGAGAGAGAGAGAGAGAGAGAGAGACCAGATAGAGAGAGGGAGAGAGAGAGAGAGAGAGAGATGGAGCAGCAACAGGGGGAGGGGACTGTGTCTGCTCTAATGTGTCAACCACGTGGATCACAGGAACCCATAGCAGCTCTTGAGATGCAGCCATTTCTTCTCCCTTCACCTCCCCCCTCTCCTCTCTCTTCCTCAGACTATCGCCTCGCCACAGAGGATATGCGATGTGCATGTGTGCAAAGATCCAGTCGGAGTGAG
>NW_027176463.1:0-25000 GCF_023349555.1 Cebidichthys violaceus
CTGGAATGACGAAGTGTTTTTCCCCTTGCAGGGCCAAGGAACACAGAGACCCAGCTGTGCACTGTTTGACGGTTTTCTTAGCAGTTTAGGGAAAATCTGCACATTGGTGGATCTGACAAGTTTTGGGTGATATCTGTATTTTCAGTAGTTTGAACCATCATGACCTAATTTTACATTATGCCTTATCTATAAATCATAAACAAATGTTCCAGATCTTCTTTACTGCCATTTCCACCTCGGCTTATATTATTCTGAAAAGATAAACCAGAAAAAAAAGGGATCCGATCAGAAGATATATTTTGTTTTTCACACTCTGTTCTTCCTTCAAAAACCCGGCACCTACATTACCCATAATGCAAGTCGACCGCCTTTAGCTACGTCGGAGATGCGGGTGCGTTTTGCTAGCAGTGGCTAATGTAGCCTCAAGCCGTTAGCTTCCAGCAGAGATGAGGAGGGGGCTACAGGGGTCTGGATAGATCACTTCACACCTCACCACCCACAGATTGTTTTCATATTCAAACTTGTAGCTTTCAGACCCAAACTGTGCAGCAGGACCCGTTAACAGACATCAAAATTTGATTTAGATCATGCCAACTGACCGAGTGACTAAACGACAAAACCCAAAGTGAATCCACCGTCTTTAAGTTCATTTTGATCAAATTCAACGAAGGGTTAAACGTAACGAAACGTGACCGTTGCAGCTTGAGAATAGTTGAACTTCCAGCTCCGATAAGCATTCAGAGGAGTAAGCCTGCAGCTGGGAAATAGAAATCCTGCTGTTTGTTCTGCTTGTTATTTGGACTGCGAGCGTCTCCTGTGTGCTGGCCTGCGCTGACCTCCGGCTCCGTGTGCGCTCTGCACGCCGAGCCGACGCTCGGCTCTCCACCGACTTGTGCTTTTGGCTTCCTCCGCAGGATCACGCTGCGAGAAGCCACCTACATGCCCTGGCATGCCCGACAGCGCCCAGAGAGATACGAGTCGAACATTTGGAGAAGATATCACATTGTTGCTCGGTGTGTGTGTGTGTGTGTGTGTGTGTGTGTGTGTGGGGGGGGGTGTGTGTGGGTGTGTGTGGGTGTGTGTGTGTGGGTGTGTGTGGATGAGAGCGGCAGACGTGCAGTCAAGTGGATCTGTGAAGGTTTTTGTTCAGAGATGTCCAGACAGGTTGAAGACTTTGTCGTGTGTGTGTGTGTGTGTGTGTGTGTGTGTGTGTGTGTGTGTGTGTGTGTGTGTGCGTGCACGCGCAGGCCAATTATCTCTCTGTAACGGAGAGATAATTGGAAACTTAAGTATCGAGCCGTGATCACATCCAGTCTCCGTGAGGATTACAACCATCTCCTCCTCTTCCCACGTCCCTCTGTTCGATTCCTCTGTCGTCCGTCTTTGACCTTGTTTTATTCTAATTATTCTCATCACTGAGGGACGTGAGAGACTTCCCATAGCTGGAGAACTGAGAGCCTCGGCTGACCTTGGAGACAGTCGGGCAATGACGGCTCATTTAAACACAACAGTGACGGTCCGTGGGAGGGGAGGGGGAGGGGGGAGGGGGGGGTTTGCTCTGGGAGCTGGTTTGTCTCCTACACAGGTAATTAATACGCTTATTAACTCCTCGGCTCGTAACATAATCAAAATCACGAGGAGGAGATGGTGGGTGGTGGAATATCTTAATGGTATTCACACTGCTTTAAGTCGCAGGGTCGAGTCTGATGCATGTGTGTGTGGGGGGGGGGGTAAATGCTTAAAGTTTAGAGGTGACTGAATCACTGAGTCGTTAGATTGAGTGTGTTGTGTTTCTGGCTGATGTTTGCATGGGGGGGGGGGGGGGGGGGGGGGGGGGGGGGGGTCAATTGGGTATGGCCTAAGTGTGGGCAGTTTCCATATCTTGGCATATAAACTCGATCGTGTATTTTACATGAGAGTGAAGAGAGCGCAGGAAATGTTCAGTAAATCTAGTTGGAAGCAAACGCACACACCTAAGCCACGCCCACTGCACCCGCCTCTGCTCATTGCATGCGTTTAGTGTCTTTGCCAAAATGACTTAGTTTAGAGATTTACTTACATAACAAACATACTTGGTTAGTAAGAGATCGGAGTTTGAGTTCAAATAACTACGCTTGTTGCATAAAATAACTATGTAGGTTCTGGATCAAGACCCCCCCCCCCCCCAGTCTCCTGGGTGAAAGAGTGTAGGTCCATTTGGGTGGAAGCACTTCAACTGCTTTCATTTCAGCTAATTTAAGTGTTCAGCAAGGTGTAAAGGGGCGATTAGAGTCCAAAATCAGCACAAACGGCGGACGTGGTTGTTATAAAGTTTTTAAAATGTAATTTGAGCTTGAACTTTAAAAGCACATGGAAGCAATGAGAGAAGTTGAAAGGTGTTAAATCCGGGGATTCTCGACCAAAGAAACTCTTCGTCAACTAACACTCATACGCTTTTGTCGATTATTGATTATTGGATTTGATCGGCAGATCTGTTAAACTGAGTTTCTCCACAAGGAATCACACGAAAGCACATCTTTAAATCTTGTGTTTATCAGATGTGTCTTGGAAATAAATCATTCAGCATGAAAGAGCATAAAATAAATGACTAAAGGCCGTAGACAACTAAGACCAAATAGTCGACTAATCCTCTACTAAAGTCGAATCATTTATTATATTAACCAAGTAAAACTATTGTCAGTCAATATTCAGTTCAAATAAGGGAAGTATAGTTTTGGTTTGAGAGTTTCTGAGAGACTTTTACTTTACTGAACTGCCATTGCTGGATGATGGAATACAGCGAGGTGATTTAATGCACACAGCTCCACGAAACATTGCAAGAGCAATGCAAAAAAAAAAAAAAAGTCTTTAAAATTCATCTAAGGTTCAGCCTTGACTGAGGTCGGATGGTCCGCCTCACCTCAGTACTGTAGGAAACACTGCAGGTAGACGAGCCAATGCAGAGTTTCAGACGTCCGAGGCCACATCAGACCTCATCAGGCCAGCTGTGTTGATCCAGGTGTTGTCTTAGTGGAGAGGCCTCAGCCTCTGCTTCACCCACGGCTTCTGGACGAGTGTATTTTTATCCAGGCATGTGGTGCATTGTTTGCCTTGTGTGTGTGTGTGTGTGTGTGTGTGTGTGTGTGTGTGTGTGTGTGTGTGTGCGCGTGCATGCTTTAACTAAAGGCCAAACCGGACAAATCTGACTGGACACTCAAGAAGGACCTCGTAACCTCGCCGTGAGGAGGGGGGGGTGGGGTCAAGCCTGCCAAAACAGCCGGATTACCCAAAACGACAGCAAAGCGGTGGGTTTCCTGAAACGTGAAAAGACCAAAAACTCCCCAGGGGCTTTGTCGGATGGCCTCTTTGCCTGCGTAACCCAATGTTGCCTCACCCCCCCCCCCCCAAAAGAATTCATAAGGTGTACGCTTTTTGTTTATGCATGCAGCAGCGAGGTGAGAAACACAACATTGTGTTTTAAATTACCAAATGTGACATGTTTTTTTTTTTGTTTTTTTTTTCCCCGCTGTGGGGGTTGGCCGGTCGTTGGGCTGAATGCAAAACGGCACGTACATATTAGTCATGCAGTTAACATACGCAGCTTTAGCCGTGCCGCGAATTTTTGTGCAAAGATGAACGGGCAATAAGGCAAAAAAGAAATGTTTTATTGTGTAGAGAGCGGAGCCAAATGTCGGAATGCGCTTCTTAACCGTAGACGACTGCAGGAAGCGGCAACGGAACATGGATATTGTTCTCGGGGAAATGAACAGGAAAATGTGCCCCTCACCTAATTACAAAATCCCATGAATCATTTTTTTTTTGTTGAAGCGAGATGCGGGGCGAAGAGATGATGAATTGCATTTCTCTGCGTTCGTTGCGTGCGTGAAACGTTCAAAGCGGCGGGTAATGATGCGGGGGGGGGGGACTTTTATAGGTTCCTGTACTTCCATCTGGGGCGTCTTGCCATTAGCTGGGAAGAGCCTCACATTTCGACACCCGTGCATTCGCGTAGACACTACTCCCAAATACCTGAGAGGGGGTTGCACTTGATCGCACGTCTTTGGCTTTTTGGGGAACATGGTGTTTTTGTTGTCGTGAACACGGGCGCGCAGACACACACACACTGGTGCATGCGTCTGCGACTACACAGCCAAGCACGCACACGCATAGACTCGGATCAAAGGGAACCCTGAAAAGAAGCTCAAAGGCAGGATTTCTCTCCTCTCCTTTATGTTTCTATTTCACCTTAAAAGAATAGCGGCTTTGAAGAGGCACTGTGTAGAGAGGTATATCATTTACAGTCATTAAAAAAAGAACTGAATGTGGGATGAGTTACGGCTGTATTTATACAAATGCTCCTAAAGCTGAAAGAAGGTGAAGAGAGGGGAATCTCGACACCCCCTGACATTTCTTTACAGAGCTTTAACGGCTAAGAAAGGCCTCTGGTCTCCACCTGCAGTCAGCCTTTGAAAGCCTAAATGCATTTCTAATTGCCTAGCCTAAAACCAAGCGCTAAATCCTCTATTGGTTTCAGAGATTATTGAGAGTATTTGTCCTCTCTAGACACCATTCAGCAGAAAGAGGCTGGAGAGACCATGGTTTGATGTATCCAATGGGCTGTGAGCCCTGTTTGTCTGGGTTTTGGTAATGACAGTCCACCTGTTTTTGGGAAAGGAGAGGCTGAACTGAAAGCCAGATGATGTCAAAAATAAAAGGGAGAATGGTGTCTACACTGAGGAAAATAGACTTCACTACCGACATCTCCCAAGAACAAGTCTTTGGGAGATTTTCACACACTCACAAAGCGTAGAGAACCAGTTATCTCTACATCCAATCCCGATCCAGTATATTTCTTCTGGCATAGGCCCCCAAAACCATAACTAGGTTTACCTTCAGGTATATGATGGGAGCAAAGGAGGAAGTACGGTGATGTTTTCACAGAGTGATCACAGAGGGAGGAGTTTGGGGTGGATAGATGGATCAACAAAACATCCAACTTTAATTCCGGAGAAGCCATAACCATGTGTTCATTATTGTAACCATGCAAGTTCCCCTAACTTTAATGAAATAGTAGACATAACCTGCAGCAGACAACTTTCCTCAGACCTTAGATTCATCCATCCATCTCTATATATCATCCATCCATCTTTATAAATCCATACATCCATCTCTACATATTCATCCATCTGTCTATCTCTATATATCGTCCATCTCTATATATCCATCCAGCCATCTTTATATATCCATCCATCCACCCTTTGCTATATACCCATCCATCCATCCTTCGCTATATACCCACCCATCCATCTCTATATATCCACCCATCGATCTCTATATACCCATCCATCCATCTCTATATATATCCACCCATCCATCCATCTCTATATATATCCACCCATCCATCCATCTCTATATATCCATCCATCCATCCTTCGCTATATATCCATTCATCCATCTCTATATATATCCACCCATCCATCCATCTCTATATATCCATCCATCCATCCTTCGCTATATATCCATCCATCCATCTCTATATATATCCACCCATCCATCCATCTCTATATACCCATCCATCCATCCATCCATCCATCCATCTCTATATACCCATCCATCCATCCATCCATCCATCCATCTCTATATATCCATCCATCCATCTCTATATATATCTAGCCATCCATCCATCTCTATATATCCATTCATCCATCTCTATATACCCATCCATTCATCTCTATATACCCATCCATCCATCTCTCTATATATCCACCCATCCATCTCTATATATACACCCATCCATCCATCTCTATATATATCCATCATATATATATATATATATATATATATTTGTGTCTTTGTCTATCTGACTGTCCGTCCAACCAACCACCAAACCAACACTGAGAATCAATTAGTTGAAAACATCGCACGCTGCACCAATTTCCATCCAGAATAATCTTGTTTTTTTTTTTAACACCATCAGAATAACTAGAAGTATGCTGTAATATATTGTGACACGCAGTAAGTACTACAATGACTCACTCCATTATTAGTAGAAGGAAGCTGTTCACACAAGGAGATATAGCCCGGTATATTCCACCACACTGCCCGTTAAAATGTGTCGACGACATAATGAAATCTTCACTCAATCTATGTGGCCCAACAGCCCAGGCCGAGAGCGTAACCGTCTCCCACAGCCACTTTACTGTTTGCTTACTGATGACACAGAACCAGGGTTGAATGCAAACTGCCACCTGGGCAATCTCCCAGAGGTAACACTGGATATAAAAACTTAACGAGCCACGGGGCATTATGTGAAGATATACATGTGTCTATAAACACCTATTGGCTTTTCATTTGGATGAATGCGACCGGGCACCATAAATCAATTCTGTAGGTATGTCTTTAGCAGGAGAGTGTAAAGCGTGAAGGAGAGAGGGAGAGCCCCTGAGTGTAAAGTATGTTCGATATAAATCACACACTCGTGCACACAGTGAAGACACATGGACAAAACAATAAAAAAACAGCACTCAGAGAACAAACAGAACATTGAGGAAAATAAGGAATGAAAGCCTTGAATGTGAGTAATCACATCCAGCCCTTCCTCTGCCCCCCCCCCCCTGGGCTCCGAAGTGGCCTACTTTCTTACAGCACAAATCACAGCACTCAAACATTCATATCAAACAATATCATTCTTTTAAAGTATAAATCAATGTTTGGAATACTGGCCAGGTAGTCAGCTTTATGATGTAACACACAGTTGTGTACAGAGATGTGTCCCTTGCAGATCATTGGGTCTGGTGCCAAAGAAGCATACGCCATGTTGTATAATAGCAGGTGATACAAAAATGAGCTAAAACTGTGCAGCATGTGAACACGATAAACTGAAGTAGTTCTTAACTAACATTACTGATATATATTTGTTTACCATTATTCTATAGAAAATGTAATAAAACATTTCATTGCGTGTTTTGGAGTCTTAAAAAAGAAGGTGCTAACTAGAGCAACATAGGGTTCTTAGGCTTTTTCTCAAGGGAGAACCCATTTTGGTTTCTGGTAAAACCTTTCGTAAAGGTTTCGTCTGGAACCCTTTCAGAGGGTTCTTCCGAGAATCCAACATAAAGGACTATCCCATGAACCATCTGTTAAAGGTTCCACCCAGAGAGTGACCTGAGAGTTTCGGCAGAGAACCCTTCTTTGGAGTAATAGTTCCACCCAGAACCCTTTCTAGAGGTTCTGTCCAGAACCTTTCCACCTTCTAAGGGTGCTAACAAGAATCTACCCAGGTGGTTCTACTCGAGAACCCATTTTATTCCAAGGGTATTCATTTTGATTCAGGGTCAAAGGAAAGCTTGGTTTCTCACCTTCATTGCCATACAGATAGGTATGATTGTATTTGTCCAGGTTGTGAGGTATCCACCTGTGAGACTTCTGCTTCTGGATTAAACAATTCAAGAGCATTGGACACCTTCAGAAACAATGTCTCCTAATCCAAAGATGTTGATGTGGAACTTCTAGTCTCTTCCGAGATATCTCAAAATCTATCTAGTCTTCCTATATATGTATATATATATATATATATATATATATATATATAGGAAGACTAGATCATTTTGGTGTCTAGGTTCTATTCACTAACCAGGTTAAAGGATTTTGTCTCTTCCTGTCTCACTATACTTCACTCTATATTTTACAGTAGTGTGCACTAAAGGGTGGAATAATGGCGTCCACATTTCAAGGAACATGACGGGAACAGGAGCAGAGTAATCGGGGCATAAAGTGTTCTCACATTTTCTTGCACTTACACTTTTTTTAAAAACCCCCCCAAAAAAACAGGAGTAATTTCCCCAATCCCTCTGAGCTCCGTCAGAAATAACACAACCTGAAATGTCACATTGCTTATTTATAGAAGCAAAAGACGTTGTGATTGCACCTGCCATGTTTCTTTTGGCTCCAATTTGTTAAGCAGAACTCCAAGAGTCTCCAAATAGTGGAACAAGACTCCTCCAATGCAAATATTAGTTTCCAGAGGAGTAGCGTAATGCTCCAGGTAATTTTACAAAAACAAAGTCTTAACTAAAAATCAAACCATGTATGTAAATGTTTACACATTTGCAAGGTTCAATTTAATTTGAATCTTCCAAGGACTTCTTCCGATGAAGAGACATTGATCATCGACAAAATACTCACCTAGTGGGCATGACGGGGACACGGGATGAAGGGAGAGCTTGTTTTCTGTGGTGGGTGGTGAGGGGGAGAAGGAGGGCGGGTGGGAAGTGGTGGAGATGGAGGAAGAGGAGGGGGAGAGGGGAGGTGTTACAGACCTAAGCAGGTGTGACAGTTCTGAAAGCTTTCATGGGGGAAAAAAAGGTTTCTCTGGCCTTGTAGCGATGCTAAACTGAGCGTGACCCTCAGACTGAACCCAGCTATCGCTCTCTCGCATGCTTTCTTGCCCAAATCGCCCAGGAGCAGGAAAACCCTCCACTGACAGTGTGACACTAAAGGATTTCAGCTTACACATCCCTATTCTCCTTTAATTTATCTCTACTACTTATATTACAGCTTTGTATTTTAACTATTGTCGATTTAAGAAATACTGTAGGCAATAGGGATGAAAAGCCAACTGCTTAAAATTGCAAATCATCCATTTAGCATTTAGTGCCTCCTCTGATGAGATGACCATGATCACGTTTAGTTGATATATATATATATATATATATATATATATATATATATATATACACATTTGTATGTATTTATATGTCAGACGTCTGATCAGAATATATAATTAAATTGCGGTTTTTAGCCATGGTCGGGATTGACATATCTCAACTGCTACTGGATGAGTTGCTATGAAATTTTGAGAGTCATGGTTCCCAGAGGAGAAATCCTACTGACTTAGGTAATCTCTTGAATGTTCCTAAAGCACCAAAATGAAGTTGACACTTTGGTTTGTTAGTGAAATATCTCAAAGGCTATTGGATGTCTTGCCGTGACGTTTTGTACAGAGATTCATGGTTCTCAGAGGAAGAATCCTATTGGATTTGCTGATCTCCTGAGGGTTCCTATAGCGCCAAAATTAAGTTGACACTTTCAGTGTAACGTCTCTAAAACTATGGAATGGGTTGCCATGAAATTTGGTGCAGACATTCATGGCCCCCAGAGGATGAATCCTAACTACTTTGGTGATCTCCATAGTGACATTTGTACCTTTTCTCAACATCTATCGCATGGATACCCTACAGGATAAAATCACTTTGAAGACCTCTTATCTTTTCATCCACCGCTATACTTAATGTTTAATCCTAATTAGCAAACGTTTACATGCACACATGCTAAACCAAGATAGTGAACATGGTAAACATTGCACCTGCCAAACAGTAGCATTTTTGCATCGTCTTCGTGAGCACGTTGGCATGCATTGGCAAGAATTGTATTAGTTGACTATTGCTGGAGTTTCAGAGTCCTATGATACTCTGAATGCTGTTACGCAGGCTCCTCTGCCCAGACAAGGACCAAACTCCAGGGGAGCACTGAATCCTTGCCATTTTTTTTTTTTGGGCATGAAAAATGGTCAGATGCAAAGATCTGGAATAGCGGCGGCTTATATAAGCCTAACCCCAGTGTTTACCCCCTTCCATCTGCCCCTGTTTACCCCAGACTGTGGTACGGGACATGGGGAAGTCCACAAAAGCAGAAGGCAAGGGTGCGAGCTATCGGATTGGAACCCCTCCACCTGCCAAGAGAAGTAACTCATCCTTTTATGAGCCGATTTGAAATTCAGCTCACAGTCTATCCATTCTGTCAACGACAAAGAGGAATCAAGGCAACCTTGCAACCCCCCCCCCAACACTAATATCACTGTAACGGTCAGAGATAGATCAAGCTTTAACGCTGATAGTCGGAGCGAGGTTTTTCGGCCTCCCATAAGAGTTTATCGCAGACAATTTTTGCCTTCATTTGTTTTGAGCAGATGCATTCCCGGGTACAGCCGCCAGTCGATTGTAATGGTTTTCACTCCGGCAGCGGACTGACAAATGAGCTGCACTTTTTCTTCTTTTTGCTGTTTGCTCAAAGAGCATCCGCCTGCACTGATGCATACTACTGTATTATACTTAAAGACCCGACACACAAGGAATGACCTGCTCTCGATTTGTATGCATTAGGCCAGCTCTGACCTCTGACCTCTTGTGCTCCACTCAGCCACGCGACAGGTTCATTACCCCCCCCGTCTGATCGGAGAAATCAATCCTTTAGTGTCCGCTCCATATATTCTCCCCACTGCCCTTCTCACATAAGTGTTATTGAATCAATAGAAGTAGGGAGGAAAAATAGGGCGATTGGACAACGAAAAAAAGGATTCTTGTGATGGACCCAGTTTCATCAGCAACAGTTCCAGAGACATGCTCTATGTTATGATGAGCACTGCCACTAAGGGACAGTAGAGAGCCTGGAATGAAAGTAGCGTACCACACATCTCCCATAGGGCACACTGTATGAACTGAAGTTATATTAACAGATTAAACACCGAAGAGGTGTCATCATCATTATACTATCCTCACCAATTAATGTACACTTGATATGAACATGTATTATATACATAACATTTCAATACATAATAGCTTTGGAATATGATCCTATTGTATAGTGTAGCTTCCCAGATCTATTTTGTTCTGGTATGTATGGATTTAACTATCTATCTATTTATCAGAAAACATAAACAAGTTATAGTTTATTTCCCATATTCTTGTCACTCTGCTCAGGTGAGAATGAACTGTAACATCGCTGCGATGATTCCCAAATGAAAAGCAGGTCTATAATCGAGATTTAGGCATTTTGTTGTGACTCCCATCAGTTTCCTCAATGATCGAACAATATCTTATAAAATGATACATACAAAACACGAGATACATGATCTACAATCCCTTTCAGTTAATCATTAAAAAAAGTTATCCATGTTTAACATGTAGGCTTCTAATTCTAGAAAACCTAACATGCTTACAATATAGTAACAACTAATTAATCAATACATCTGTGCACCTCTGGCTCTGATATGCACATCAAATATCATTGTAATAAGTTTCAGTTTCTTATTATAGAGCTTTTTTTATTTTTATTATAACAGCAGGACTACCACAGCGTACAGAGGGCACACCCATACCAGTACTGGGAAGAAAAAAAATAGTAGTGGTATAGTGGGACGGATTATAGCCACTGAAGGCGGCGCGCATCAACACACACACACACACACACACACACACACACTCACACACACACACACACACACACACAGCAGCGACACAGTAGGCGGCGTCAGATCTGAGCTCACTTCCGCCGGCTTGAGTGGGATCCCGATGCTACCCGTCCCTCGCCGCTTTTGTTCTCGCATTCCCGTCCAGTCAGTGTTGCTGCAAAGAAGGGACCTCCAGTCAGCTGAGAGGAGAGAAAAAAAAAAGCTCCTCACCAGAAGCAGCGGAGACGTCCGTCGCAGAAACGCCCCGGTAGCCACATGCAAAGCGCCGCGCGCACAGAGGCTCCGCGACACTCCGTAGTTACATAACTGGACTACTTTTTTTTTTTTTTCTATTATTTTTGGGATTTTTCACGCTTTTTTTTTTTTTTTTTTTTTTTTTTTTTCTTTCTTTGGTTGCACCTAAAGTGACTCCCCCCCCCCACCCCACTACCACTACCCCCCCCTACCCCCCCCACCCTCCCATCTAAACTCAAAATGGAGAACGACGACAAATATCTCCCCGAGCTGCTGGCGGAGAAGGACAGCCTGGACGCGTCGTTTACGCACGCCATGAAACTTTTAAACGCAGGTAAAAAAAAGTCTCTTTTTTTCTACGGGTGTTAATTTTGTGGTTTCATGCTTTGAGTTGAAGGGGGGGGGGACATAAACAGCACACCTCCGCGCTGTGATTGCCATGTGTTTGCGGAACGGACGGGAGGTGGACTGCTCCGCTCCGCTCACAGATGTGTGCAGGAGTTTATTGGATGATGGTGTCTGAGATTGCAAAAAAAAAAAAAAAAAAAAAAAAAAGCTATCAACACCACAGAGGGAGACACCTTAAATAATGATTCATCTCAATAATATCCTCCTCGTGCGACGTCTGTGACTCTTTTGCGGACAAACGCTCGTGTTGTTGCCGAGTCTCCTCTGTTGACTCCAACGTGCGGCAGCAGGTGCGATGCGCAGCGTTGCTACAATGAATGTGCGCCAGCATCAGTGATCCGGGGTCACCCCGCTACTTTTAAGAGCCGAGAGGCGGCGTCGTAGCGGTGGGACGGGAGACCTTCAAGTACCCCGCTGCTGAAGTGTCCTTGAGCAAGAAGAGGCTGCAGCCTTGGCAGCTCCGGGGCTGCTGTCCTGTGAGGGGGGGGGGGGGGGGGGGGACTCTGCCTCTGGTATCAGTAATTTCTCTGTGGTCATCTATTCCTATTTTCAGTGTATTTTTTATTCTAATATGACTTCTTATAATAAAATGATACTGTTAGATGTATCAGTGTACCAGTAGGTAGCATAGGATGACCCATAAGGTCCCTGCTGAGTGAAGTGTATAGAGATTAAAAATACAACATTAGGAGATAATGAGATGGATATTAAGTGCTAGAAGCTGCTGGTGAAGTGATTATTTCAGTTTCGTCAGCGTTGCCCATGTGCTCTCTCTCCCTGAGACTCTGAGGGATCTTTCTGCAAAGCTGGTTCCTGCATGCTGCTCGGGTCCAGTATCTCGGGCACCTCTGGTTCAGCTGGACTGCTGTGGGTTCCCACGGTTTGACAATCGACTGAGCCGCCCCCCCCCCCCCCCCTTCAGATCTGCAGCTGGTAGTCTGTGGAGAAGCTGACAGGTTTTTGAACATCTCAGGCTCTGGAGTGCTCATGGCCGGGAGGCGTTTTTTTTGGAGATGGGAGTGATGTGGTGGTGCTCTCGGTGCTGGAGGCGAGGTGGTGGTGCTGATGCTGCTGTGACAGGAGGTGTGAGGGGAAGAGCTGATGGCTGCTTCTCAAACATGAAAACATGAAAACTGCACGTTTTTGTGGATTGAAGCTACGGTTTAAGATTATTTTCCCTTATTTATTGGTTTTTAAGTAGTGACAAAAAAAATGTTCATTAATGACGATTCAGAGAAAACCAATATCACGATATTTGACCACATAACGACGATTATTGGTTGATTAGTCGTGCTTTTACAAAATATTTACGCTGAGATTTTTGATGAGTAATCATCGGTAATGTGGATATAATGACAAAGTGGGTAAAGGCATCACTTGTGCCATATTGCGAGACCCAAAATCTAGGTTTGATATCCAGTCTCGCCTCACGATATCGATATCATAACGCTTTCCCAAGGTGACGTCTCCACGCGTCTCATCTCTGTGTGATCAGCAGTCCGAAAAAACCAAAACAAAGAGATTACGTTTCCAATGTCACACGAGCAACACGTCCTCACGTTGAAGAAGCTGCAAGCAGAGATGGTTTTGGAGATTATTTTTTTTTTCCTCCTAAAAATCTGATCCAAACGGTTATCTGATCCTGATCTGATTAACTGTTTCAGCTCAGGATGTTGGACAAAAGCTCAAAAACAATAAAAAAACTCACCATCTTGCGTCAACAAAACATCGTCTCGGTATAAATCAGGCCAGAATTGGACTGAAAATAAAAAAAAAAAGATGTTACTTATGATTTTGAACCAAGACACCAAGACTCAAACTGCAAATCTATAGCTGCTTATTAATAATGTAAGTGCACATAAATCCTCCTCATCGCTGTGCTTTCGCCTCCTCTGAATCCTGTTTTGATTGCATGCAACACTGTGCCTGAAACCATTCCTCTCCCCTTCTAGAAATCGATAGAATCCAGAAAGGCGAGACTAAAAAGGAGGCAGAAGCATACCTGGACCTTTTCACAACAAAGAACATCAAACTTAAGGAGCGGGTGCTCATACCTGTCAAACAGTACCCGAAGGTGAGCTTTCTTATGCCTCGTCTTTCTATCCTCTTCTTCTTCTTCTTCTTCTTCTTTTTCTTTTTCTCTCCACCATGAAGCCCTCTTGATTTAATTTATCCTGCAGCTGGGTTTCAATTACACGAAGCCATGGGGTTACTTTGGGAGTCTCAAATTACTCCTCTCAACCTTGATCCTTGAGCTCCGGAGTATAATTACAGCCGATACTGCCGTGTTTCAAAAATATCACCAAAAAAAAAAAAAAAAAAAAAGGATCAAAATGTTAATATTGCTGTGATTAGGGTGGGCTCTGCATAGATGTGTGACTCGCGCTGAGTGTGCAGAAGATTGGATCTTCTGCAAAATGTTTCCATTCAGGGTTGAAGTCTTGCTTTCATCGCGTCGCCTCATCCGTATCGGTTCGGTCATTTTAGGATGACGCTTCATGACATGTGACGGTGCAAAACAGTCCTGCAAATCTCCCGCAACGCGTCGCATTTTGCACGTTTCCATTCATTGGCATCGGTTTGTGGTAAGATGCACAGATGCTGCCCCCGATCTCCAGCGTGGGGGGAATCGATATATGGCGTAGGAGTCTGGCCTGTGCGGTGACACGGCCCTCTGATCTCCTGAAAGCCCGTCTTAGTTTGGCAGACTTTAGTTTTAGTCGGTACACGAGTCCGCTGCGTCAGGGATGACACGGCTAGTTCGGGATTACAAAAAAAAAAAAAAGAAAAAGCTGCTTTCGCTGCCTCCTTCGGGGCGACTCTCCGCTAAATGCGCTCGGCAATGACGGCTAATTGTAAGCAGGGCGTCCTTACGTGACTCCTTAGTGCAAAGATCGAGGAGGTAAAGGACGCGGGATTTGAGCGCGAGTTAGTTCCGGCTCAGGGCTCGGATGATTGGAGTGAATAGTAATTGACGGTGTTCCAGCCCTCGGGGGCTCGTATCGACCTCCTCTGCTAAATCTACCACTTTAGGCTCCCCCCCCCCTCTTCTTCTTCACTCTCTTGGTGTGAAACTTTGCCTCCGTGTCGACTGTCTGGCTGATTTTGTTTCTTCTTCTTCTTCTTCTTCTTCTTCTTCGTGTTGCCGTTAGTTCAATTTCGTGGGGAAGATTTTGGGGCCTCAGGGCAACACAATCAAACGTCTGCAGGAAGAGACCGGAGCCAAGATCTCCGTGCTGGGCAAAGGATCCATGAGAGACAGATCCAAGGTAACACACACACACACACACACACACACACACACACACACACACACACACACACACACACATCTGGTGGGTACACACCTGCGAGAAGCCATGACACATCTGGCCTCTACTTGAGAAGGGGTGTCAGGCCAGATGGCGTCGACTGGCAGCGTAGCGTCGACGCGGAGCCAAGGGCGTCCGCCTCGACGCTGCATCTGTTCCGGGATTCTTCGGGGTCGTCCCGCTAAAAACCCCGTTACCCGCCGCTTTTGATGTAATCATCAAGCCGTGTGAAGGAAAGGAGCGCCGCACCTGCGCCCCCCCCCCCCCCCCCCCCCCCGGGGTTTGCACTCTAGAGGCGGACTGAAACGCGTGACTCACTTCTCTTTGACTCCCTGACGCCGCTGCGCTGTCGCCCCCTCTCGTCTCAGGAGGAGGGGCTGAGGAAAGGCGGCGAGCCCAAGTACGCCCACCTGTCCATGGAGCTGCACGTGTTCATCGAGGTGTTCGCCCCCGTGCCAGAGGCCTACCTGCGCATGGCGCACGCCATGGAGGAGGTCAAGAAGTTCCTGTTTCCAGTGAGTCTGACTCTTTCGTTAACGAGTTTTTATTTTGTATTCGGTTCATCGTTTATCCTGTTAAATGTCCACAATAGTGACGCTCGACACAAGCTAACAGAGGCTAACGTGATTTGTTATTCTAAATCCAAGCTGATCTTTATTTGTAGCAGCAAATTGCCTGACGAACATTGACGAGTCGACCACTTAACCCTACAAATTGAACTCTCTTTATCGAATTAATCTGTCAAATATTTAATCTATTTCTTCTATTAGATTAGATATCGATATTTTGAATCACTTTCACGTAAGAGAAAGAAGAAAAGCTGAAGTTTGTTGGGGAAAAGGTTGAGAAACCTCACTTCATTCATTCATTCATTCATTCATTCATAGCCTGATGTATAGAACATTCTATTCTAAGAATATTGCCTACATTGATTTTTTTTTTAAGGCTGTTGATCGTAACAAAAAGAGATTTTCCTCTGTAAAAACCTTTTGACTTTAACAAAATGAAACAAGAATTTTGAACCTGGCAATGTTCAGACTTCCGAAAATATGTGCAAATTTGCATAATATCTAACGAGAGAATGCCTCATTTGCATATTTGAACATAACATTTCAGAAAACTTGCAATGCGAAAAAAAAAATGACTTTCTTAAATGTAAGTAACCATTTGGGGAAGTTTATCATTATGATGGAGTTATCATTATTATTTCTTTAACCCTGTCCACCTGTAGTGTCTCCCTTTAATGGTTGCTGTCACTGTGTTAGCAGGGTTACACCCCCCCCCCCCCCCCCCCCCTGCCCTCCTCCTCCTCGTCTTTCACAGAGTCCCATTTTTCGGGGAGAACCAGCTCGGAGACCTTCTTCTCTCAGACAGAGTTCGCCCCGCGTGGCCCCGGCTCACTTTATCAGCTTTATGCTGAGAGCTTGTTGAGCGCGGGCCAAAGCCAAGTCTGCTGCTCTAACAATGGCTTTGTGTCAGCAGCCAATGGAAGCCCACGCATTGTTAATTAGTGTGCAGGGTGCTATAGAGGAGCGAGGTGAACGGGCTGATGAACCGGTTGCGATGTTATATATATATATATATATATATATATATATATATATATATTATATAAATATATAATAAAACAGAACCTGTTGTTAGAATTCAAAGCCGTAATCTGTCAGGCCTTCATTTGGAAGCAGGCTGTATTTTAATAAATGCCATCGCAGAAACCGGCAGGATGTGATTTGTTGGTAAAAATGTTTTATGTATTACCTGTACTGCGCCTCAGGTACTTCAGAAGGCTTTTGTTCTTCCTCATCTTTATTTTTTTTATTTTTATATATATATATATATATATATATATCTGTATATGTCTGGAAATGTAAATGCAAAAAAAAAAAAAAAAAAAGCCCAGCCTTGATCCCGTGTGAAGGCTTTGTGGATCCTTTATTCCGTGTCTGTAGTTTCTGTCGAATGTACCGTCTGCGGAGACTTAATTAATCTCAACGCCTTGATGGGTAAAGACGTGTCACCTTGTCTGGCTTTTTAAATGCAGCTGCGGTCGCGCTGCTCCTTCGGCTGAGAGATGAATTTCTAATCAGTCAAGTGGCTCGTGTTTGTTTGCTGCAGATGAATTGAAAGCTGTCGTCTGCGTCGCATATCCACCTGATCCCCCCCCCCCCCCCCCCCCCCCACACACACACACACACACACACACACACACCCGCTCTTCTTCTCTCTCCATCGTTAGAGCTCGGTCACCATTTCCCGGGGACTGATTTATGAGGAAGAATTGATCGGGTCACAGCGCAGCCCTTTCTGCGATTGCTCCCCGAAGAGAGGCGGGCGGATTGTGTTTCCAGGATTTGTGCTGCTCAGACAGGCAGCCTCACTAATCCCGAGCAACTTATTGTTTTTTTTTTTCTTTTTTTGTGCGGATGTAATAATGTCACCGTTGATGCAGTCACACCAGACTTGTCGAGAAGAGCGGGGAGAAGTGATTTACGTTTTGTGCTTCACGGAGAGACACAGGAAGACCGGGAGTGTGGATGGATGCTTTCCAACCCCCCCCCCCCCCCCCCCCCCCCCCACACACACACACACACACACACACACACACCCTCCCCCACACCCTCTCCTCCTTAACACTCTGAGTCACTGGCACAGATACCTTTTCTTCCACTCGCTCTGGTAGCCATTAAGACAGACGCTGCGTTGTGTGCAGCTCTGTAATTGTGTTTCACTCTTTTTCTTTCATCACTCGTTCTTACGCCCTGCCTCCTTTTCTCCTCCTCCTTTTTCTCCTTTTCCTTTGCTTTTCATTTGTGCGCCCTTACTCCCCCCCCCCAAGTCACATGCTCTCTCTCTTCTTTTTTTTCTTTCTTCCTCTGTGTGTGTGTGTGTGTGTGTGTGTGTGTAGGATATGATGGATGATATCTGCCAAGAGCAGTTCATGGAGATGAGCTACCTGAACGGAGGCCAGGAGCACGGTGCCAGAGTCCGAGGGGGCCCTCCGGTCAGGGGCCGCGGAGTGCCTCCTGGTGGAGCGCACAGGTGTGGAGATGCAAACGCACACACACACACACACACACACACACACACACACACACACACACACACACACACACACACACACACAGGGTTTCTCATGCACCGCTGCTAGGTCGCTGAAGAAATAGAAAGACACTGTTGTTCATCTGTTACCATATCAGCTCAGACCAGATTCACTCCCTCCGTTCTCACCTTTTCACAATAAAAGCCCTGGACATATACTCTGCCTAACTCAAATTCAGACAGACTTTAACACCTCCATGGGTTAATAGGATCCTGGTAGTCGGTCGTGCTGCTATTTGAAGCTTTTATGTGAAGAGTGTTGCGACAGACGTGAATAGTTTTGAACCTGTAATTTCTGTTTTGTTTCTTTGTCACACCCCCGCTGTGGAAAGGCCTTTAAAGTGTTAATAATTTTTTTTTAATGGAAGCGCAAACGAGTTGTTTTTTTTGTTTTGGCTATCTTGCTGCAAATTAGATGAGAAGCTCAACACCACTCGCATGTCCTTACAGTATATAATGTAGCTGGAGCCAGTAGGCAGTTAGCTTAGCTTAGCCTAGCTAAACAGGAAGACTGAAAACAGCTTTGTCTGGCTCTGTCTAAGAGTAACTAATTAACACGTTGTCATGGTTATACGGGGCGGATTGTGTTACCTGTTAACCGACCAAGCTCTTTTCATCGGTCGCTAGTCTTTATGCTAAGCTAACTGGCAGCTAGCTGGTTTAGCTTCATATTTCGCGTAGAGGCACGAGAATGGTGTTGATCTTCTCGTAGAACTCTTGGTAAGAATGTGAATACGCATATTTCCCACAATGTGGAACTATTCCTTCCAGTACAATCTCGCCGTATTAACCCGGCGCTCTCTTCTTCAGGGGACGGGGAATGCCACCTCGCGGCGCTCCCGCCAGGGGAGGTGTGGCTCGCGGCGGCCCAGCCCGAGGCGGAGCGGTGAGGGGCGTGCCAACAGGCCGAGGAGGACCCCCAGTAGCACCATCCAGGGGAGCCTCGGCACCCCGCGCCAGGCCCCCGGCGTCCGGACCCCCGCAGAGGATGGCACACCCACCCCCCCACCAGCACACCCCTGCTGCAGCCGCTGACGGCTACGACGATTATGTAAGTACAAGAACCAGTGGAGGGTGGCTTTAATTTATCCGTTTTAGTTAATATGTCCTCGGCAGACATGTTGTTATACAACAGGAGATATGTTTCGGCTTTAATTGGGACGTAAGAAAATGAATTATTAGACATGCGAGGAATAAATTGAAACTGAAGTTGAGTTTTCCTGTCGAGGTTTGACACGTCCCTCCTCTCGATGAGATTGTTGTCGGCGTCTCTTGTTAGCGTCGAAATTGCCGGTCCGTCGGCACAGAAATAAGTGATTCCCGCTGCTCGAGACACAGGCGGAGCGCGTCTCTGCTTTAGTACAAGTGTAGTGCTTTGGGGACGTCTTGACATTCATGAATCATGAACAAGCCTCTCCCTAAATCTCACTCTTGTTTCCTTCCCTCTCCAGGGCTACGATGAGAGCTACACAGACACGGCCTACGAGTCATACGACAGCTATTACAGTCAGCCGCAGGCGTGAGTGAATCAGACGTCTCTTTGGTTTTCACCTGCTTCTCACAGAGCGCGCGCGCACACACACACACACACACACACACACACACACACACACACAAACACACACTCTCTCACACACATCGCCTGGTTGCTCGTTTCCCTTAAATTGATTTGAGAGCAGCAGAAACATTATTATTTTATTTTTTTGAGCCACTCTGCACAAATTCAGCGCTGATGATGGTACTTCATGTTTCATGGTCGGGATGGCCGGCGCTAAGATGTTCCATGCAAGAGAGCCGAAGCTTTGATCTTATTCGTGGAAGCCAATTATCGTCCCCCTCGACATTTACAGTCAGCAGCTACTTGATGTTTTTCAAAGATTAAAAGTGAAATCTTTCTTTCTTCTTCTTCTTCTTCTTCTTCTTCTTCTTCTTCTTCTTCTTCTTCTTCTTCTTCTTCTCTCGCCCTGTTTTTGACCATCAGAGAGCCAGAATACTACGACTACGGACACGGAGAGAGCGCAGAGTCATACGAGTCATATGGTGAGGAAGAACTTTATTCACCGTCAACACAGATGACCTCATTTATGCTGTTGATGCAGATGCAGAATATGAAGTGTGCATATATACATATGGTTTAAAAGCTAGTTTAAAGTACAGTAGTATGTAGTAGTTCTCCACTTATTGATTGGTTGGTTGATTGATTTGTATAAAAATTATTTTATTCTAAAAATACGTGACCTTTCGGAGCTTTATTCTAATGATAATTCTAATGTTAGATTTCAAAGTTAAAGCCTTTAGCTATTATCTTTAAAGACACCCTGTTGAGATTTTGAGTAATACTTTCACACGACGGTCCCTGTTTTACTTGTATCGGGCGATGCGATGCACAGTCCTGCCAATGCTTTCATGTTACTCCAACCTCAAGTAGGGAAGGGTGGATTGATACTCACAAGTTACTTATTTGGTTTCGAGATGTTGGAAAAATATTAATAATACAATTTTATATATATATATATATATATATATATATATATATATATATAATTGTATTATCACAGCCCAGCACACAGTGGCACACTTCCACATCAGACATGTGAGAAGACTGGTGCTACTTTTCACCCGTCGATAAAAATACGGCGAGATGCACTTTTTGTGACGAAGAAGTGCCTCACGCAGTAACCTCTTCAAACATTTAAACATTCAAAAGCAAGACAGCTTGAAAGTTAAAGGAAGCTCATTATTTAATCATAGTATTCCTGAAAAATACTGGACTGTTGCTATTTTTACACCTAGCCGCACACACATTTTAGATGTTAAATAAATAATTGTTCTCCTTATTTGCTTATGTATTGAGGTTTGTTGTTAGTGGCTGTAAGGTGTCATGTGATTTCATTTTTTCTAAAAGAACAACAACATTAGCTTATATGTCCATTTTAGAATTGATCAAAATGAAAAGTATCTGCATCGTATCGCATTTAAAATGTTAAGTATCAACCATCACTAGCCAAGAGGATACACACAATACGTCTAACAAAAATCTGGTTGAGGTTTGAATCCAAATTGAATTGTAAATGTTTGTTTTGTGTGTGTGTGTGTGTGTGTGTGTGTGTGTGTGTGTGTGTGTGTGTCAACTCTCCAGGCCAGGATGACTGGAATGGGACCCAGCGGACAGTTGCAGGGAAGGCCCCTCCCCCCTCCAGAGGTGCCAAGACGCCTTACCGGGAGCACCCTTACCGACAGTACTGAGGCGGACTCTCCGCCCGTAACGTGTCGCCCCGACTGCCGCCTGTCTACCACGGCAGCTCTCGCTTTAAGCAGCCCGACAAAAGTAATTGTCCGTTTTGTCTTTGGTTTGGTCTTTTCCTACACTGGACTTTATACGAGAGAGCAAATTGGGAACTGAAAATCGGAACTGGTTTTTGAGATTTGACCGCAAACTCCCTCCCCTACTTTGTCGCACCAACCAGCTAACGAACCAGCCTCCAATCCCTCCAACCAACCACCCAAAGCGGCTTTTAGATGGGTTAGAGAGGAGAAGTTGGCGTCTATTTATTTTTTATTTTTTATTTGAGTTTTTATTTATTTTGCTGTATTTTTTTCCCTCTGACCCTTTTGACCCCCCCTCTGGCTATTTTTTTTTTTTTTTTTTTTGCATTGTTGATCTTACATCTTTTAACTGTTTGGGAGTAGTCCTTTCTAGTGGAATTAATGGCTCGTTATCCGCTTGTCTAAGGAATCCGTTTTAATTGTTTTTAAATACAAAGAATCTGTCGAAGGGTCAGTTGCAGATTCCCATTTAGGCTACATTTCAAAATTCTGTTAATATAGCCAAATAAAATACCTTTTAAACTTTCAATTATGTAATATAGATAAAAAAAAATAAATTAAGTGAAGGTTAAAGAATCAATGTTAATGGAATCAGTACAATTCATTCTTGATGATGGTTTGTTTTTAAATAGTTCTAAAACCTTGTCCATTTAGATTTAGGCAGCAATATTTGTCATTGTCCTTAGAGTTTTGAAATATAGCCCTAATAGACACTGTTGAGATGGACTGTCCTCATATCCTCAATTTGTCATACATATTAAAAAATAACTTGAAGACTCTTGAAGACAAAATGTTTGTTTTAATGAAAACACGGCCCGAGAGATGGCCTCGTGTTCTGCTAAAAACAGCCCAGGTCTTCATTTTGTGATCTGATTCTCTATAAACTGCATGCACCCAAAGTACACAAAGAAGGATTGGGACATAAATCTCCACATGGGTCTTCTCTTTCTACAGAGAAGGGATCCTGCAGCTCAATCCGAACTCTTGTACATATTTTAAAACATCCTAACTGTACTTATTCTGCCACTAGTATCTGTACCCTCTCCATAAAATGCATTATGCTACATGTGTAAGCTTGCCTAAATAGGTTACTAAATCTGTCCAAAAGATGTTTTGCAGCAGTTTGTCAATAAAGCTTAGTTTGTTTTTTATGAAACTTAACTTGCTTTATTTGTTTCCTGTCCTAGTAAAATTCTGAAATGGCCATTTTTTTAAACAACCTTCAGCAGTCAGATGTAGGTGTTTTCATTTGTTTCTCATTCAAAACCGCATTTTAAATCTAAATGAATGTATTGACGTCTGAAGACTTTAACCCTACTAAATGATGTCTTGATTGATTATCAAAAGAGCACAACTTATTCTTTCTCTCTCTTTCTATACTTTTTAAAAAGGACCCAGAGGTAAGACCTCTAAAATAACCTGGATAGCTTCCTAATGTGTATATTCTAAAGCATTGAATGCCTGGGTATGTATAAGACTTTTTCAATCCTCTTACCTGTGGTCGTAATCGTTAATGAGAATTGCTTTTATAGCTGAAAATTAACTGAATTCAAACCACCATTCAGGTCTAGCCCTCATTGTCATGAATGACGCTGGCGCGATGGCTACTTTAGTACAGAGTAATGGCAGTGCAATGGAGAGGATGGTTATAACCTAGACAACTCCACTGTAAAGGTAACCTAACCCTAAATGTTTAATTTCGTAGTGTGTTTATCCATTGACATAAACTTGCTGGTAAATGCGTACACTTTCTTAAAATATCATTACAGTCATGGCAACAAAAAAAAAAGACTCAAAAGTAAGAAAAACGTAACTTCCAATATCATACAGTAGTGGATTTTATGTACCAAAATAACTGTTACTGTGTACTAACAAAATATATTAGAATAGTGTTAATGCAACTCTTGCTAAAATGAACAAAGCCAAATCTATGTCAATATCTTCTGTAGAGTTGAGCTGCTGTTTTTATTTGCTGTGTAAAGGTTGCTTATTGTACTATTTAAAAGGTTCTGCCTGTACAAAGTTATCCGAAAGAGAAAGCTTGAGTTGCATGAGCATATCTTCTCCTGTAGACATTGCATGATCTGTCTCAAGTTTCTCCCGGTGTTTTTAGACAGGGTATTGATTTGGGGTCTGTCCTTCCTTCAGGCACAGCTATCGGTCACTGAGTGCCCGGAGACCGACGGTCTGCAGAAGTGAAGACCGTACAAACCTCAGGTTGGTTCGCCGCCGCATTTATTTCCATTTTAAAGAGCCGTACTGCTGGTTTTTGCATCCTGTAGCTCATTAACGTACTTAACGGTACTTGCATATTTTGTTTTGTTTTTCATGCAGCAAGTTTTGATAGATTTTTCTACCTTCCTGGCATCCATTAGTTTGCATTTGTGTTTGTAAAGACTTGAAACTCGCATGAAATGTGTAATCTACCACCGAAAACAAATTCAGCTTCTTTATTTGATTTTATTTGTCAAGCATGAATTGCTTTTTTGTAGCGAGCAGAGCTCATTTTGGGATCCTACCCTGTTGCCACATTCATTGTTAGCGCACATCTTTGGAGGTTTGGCTCCAGACAGCAGCCGTTTTAAAGGAATAGTTCAAACATTTTGGGAAATTCGCTCTTGTCCTCGCAGAGAGTCGTGTAGAGTAAATATGAGGCTTCAGCCTAGGCTTGGGCGATTTGACGAGATCATCGTTCAACACGATAAGTAGATACTACTTCTACTTTCTCTGTGCTTCACTTTATTGTTGTACCATATCAAAAAAGTAGCAACATGCTAGCCTACGTCTGATTTAGTGTTTTTGTGGTTCTGTAAATGCAATTCATGGTGCTGTTAGATTGCTGCTAGACTGCCCCGTTAATACAGGTGGGTGCGGACGAGTAAACAGTATTTGATTGCAGTGAAAGTTATTTTTCAAAGGCTAAACCGCCAACAAACACGGTTTGACGCCGACTATTTCGTACATTTTAGACCTTTTGATCTTTTTTCAAATCAATTTTGACTTTTGGACTTCGAAACCCAAAGGGACCACCACAGCCAGTAGCTTGGCTCTTTCCAAAGGTAACAAATTCTGCTTCATGTGTACAAAACCTGCGCAAAAACTGTTTTATTGACATTTTGTCCACAGTGCTGTTCTAGCACTAAAGAACGGTCTGGCTCAACACATTGATATTCTGGTACAAGGGGAGAAAACGCTCTGGCATGTTTGTATTTTCTTAAACCAATCACAGTCGTCTTGGGCGGCGCTATAAGCACAGGATGCAGCGACGGCGCCCTCGCAAATCACATAGCGGAAGGGAGGAGAATGCTAATGCTAGCCTTATACCCACGTCTACTAACACAGCCTGGGGGGGGGGGGGGTAACCAGTAACCACCGGTAACTTCCTGTATTCTCC
>NW_027176463.1:30000-58030 GCF_023349555.1 Cebidichthys violaceus
GACAGCAACGTTAATTCCTTGAATGGTATAATTATGACCGTTTCAATTAAAAGCAGCGGTTAGTAACTGTAATTTCTTTAGGCTACTGCCATGCTTCTTCTTGCTGTTTTATTACACCAGCTGTGTTCCCTTTCTTTTCCTTTTTTTTTCTACATATTCTATGCTTTGATTGCTCCATTAGCAGCTGCTCACTTAAAGTCCCTCTTTTCCCCATTTCAGCGTCAGTAAATCTGGGATCGACTTCATGGTCTGTCGAAGAAAGCCGCGAAACGGGCATGTGTCCGAAAAAACAGCTCAGACCCGGTTTAACCTAGTCTCACCTCCGCAACCAGGCCAGCGTCAAACATATAAAAGTCAGGATGAACTTGGTGTCAACCCTCGCCTGTTATCCTGGATGTCCTGAATCTGCTTTTGTGAAGTAACCCCCTTGGTGCACCTGGTGGAAACAGATCACGCTGATCAGGTGATCTGTTTCCACCAGGGTCACAGGTGTGAGGGGGGCGTGGCCTGGGGAGCAAAGGGAAGTGGGAAGTGAAATGTTTGGGGTTGAGAGGAAGGAAGTGCTTTTTCGGAGGTAGATGGAGGAGTGATGTTGGAGCCGGGGGCAGCCTTCAGTGGAGAGTTTCCTTATGACGGTTGTACCTCGACCATCTGAAGTGAACTAGGAAATCAGTGTGATTGGAGTCAAAGGACTAGAAATCAAGCCAAGGGCCGGATTACCAATCCCCAAAAGTACGTCTGGTGAGTTTGATTTTTTTGGGGGTTTTATTGCTGCGCAATTGTTTTTGAGTTGGCCGAACCTTGTGGACGTTCAAGCGGACATAACTGTTATCTTCTGGTGAACTAAGTGTGTGTATGTGTGTGTGTAGGAGGGGTGTTATGGTGCATTCGTTTGTTGTTTTCAGAGGGGCTTTAAATGCACCCGAAGTCTTTGGATTTCCTCCTTGAACTTGGTTTCAGCGTCCCAGTAGCTCGGAAATCAAAAGTTGTAACTGGGCTTCAAACTTCGCATGATTGTCATAAAACGACTACAAAGTGGCTGCAGTAGTTTAGTGTCTCTTCTGTATGCACACAGTGGGTGGAGCCGAGTGCTCCGCTGTCGTCACATGCTCAGTTCTTTTATTGGGACAGCTCGTTCTCCTCTGCTTCATGTACCATTTTTAAGGTGTCTGCAACTTCGGCACGCGGATATATATTTTTATATCTAAATGCTCCTCTCTCACTTTTATTTAGGTCTTCTTTTTTTTTTTTTTTCCGAGGCTTCGTGAAGTAGAACACGTAACTTTTTTTTTTTTGGTTAAACTGAATGTTGACGTTAGCACGGGGACTCTGTCCCCGCTCTCTCTGGTGCCAACTACACCGCGCAGGGGGGGCCCCAGTCGTCATCACGGATGGCAGTGCTCAGCGGGGGGGGGGGGCCCGGAGCAGACAAATTAGGCCAGCAATATAAAGTGGATGAATCTTACTTTTGAAATGGTTGCCATGGAAGACTTAACTGGAATGCCGCAGTGCAAAGTGAGATGCTCTCAGAGCGAGCCTGTGTGTTTGTGAGTGAGAGCGCCCGCGTGCGAAAAAAAAAAGAGACTGGAAGCACATCTCGGTTTGTTTATTAATGAAAGACGGAGTGGAAGAGAACAGCGAGTGCTTCTGTCTGTGTGTGTGTGTGTGTGTGTGTGTGTGTGTGTGGTGTGTGTGTGTGTGTGTGTGTGTCAGTTTCTGGAGAGAGAGAGAGAGAGAGAGAGAGAGAGAGAGAGAGAGAGAGAGAGAAGAGAGAGAGAGAGAGAGAGAGAGAGAGAGAGAGAGAGAGAGAGAGAGAGAGAGAGAGAAGTGCCTTTACATCTGTGTGTGGGAGGGAAATGTCACACCTGTCATGCTTCCTAAATAACATTTATCAAATTGCCAGATCACATTTTAAAAGAGCAACACCGCCGTATTTTAGTGTAGTTTACAATCTGAAAAGCTCACGACAGCCAGACCTTTCGCTAATGCCATTGATATTCAAAACCTGTGTGTCCGCACACCGGCATGTTCACATGTTGAATTCTTACATCCCCTTGTGGCAGAGCCGAGATCAATGAGACTCGAGCTGTACCGAGCCAGCCTTTCCTTTTTAATGTGCAGACAGCTCTGGTACGGCGTGAGGGGAAAACAAAGAGCGGCGCTCCTACTGGACCGGTTTGTGTTGGCCTCACGCTTCCGTGTCACGACTGATCTCCATCAAAAATAATGAAGCTGCTTTCCCCCCCTTGTCTCAACCTGATTTTTTTTTTTTATGGAGATGCGTTGTTGGGAATTTGTTGCAATTTGAAAAAAAGAGAAGTATGGATGGGTATCTTTAGAGGCTTATAGAGTCGACGTTGGCTTATTATTGTACGTAAACAAATAGTCTTATATCACTTTATAATAGCAGCGATACAAAAAGTTCCAAAGTCTTTAAAATACATGTGCTGCTAAACAATTAGCTCAGTGATTAGCTTCCATTTATTAGCCTGTTGTTATTAGTAAACTCTGTATGGCATCGCTGACGCTACCTGCAGCGGACGAGGAACAGGGCGACAAACGAAGAAAACTGAACATGTCTGCAGATTTGTGTTCTTCTTGTTTAAACATGTTGTGATGAACTGCTGTTGTTTCCTGTCTTACTTGTGAGGGTTTTTTATTGCATTTGGGACAACCAGAGTTCTCAGCATCTTCTGGAGTAAAATGTAGCCACACTTTGGACCGTCATGTTTTTTTCTGCCGCGGATATCTGACTAAAGTACCGATAGCAGAACCGCTAACTCCGGACCTTATCGATACCCCATTTTACTCTTTTAGAACCAGGGTTTCGGGGGGGCATTAAGTTAGAGAATGTTTGGATCCGTCAGTCAAGACCGGTTTGGGCGTTAACCTGCAGGCTTCCCTGCTTTGATCTGTCAAGACTGTAGGACCTCTACTTTGACCTCCTTCAGCTAAATCAGGCGCTCCTTCACACGCTGACATTTTCCTGCTTGTGCCAAGTTTCAGCTTCTTCTCTCTGTTCGAGTGTTGGCAGAGCCACGGAGCTGCCGGCTTTGATGATGGATCACACTGAAGTGGTGTCCCTCGGCAAAGATTATTGTTTACGTTTTGTGAAACAAGGCAGGTGAACAGGTTTGGTGGCTTAGGTATTTAAAAAAAAAAAAAAAAAGGAATAATAAATGGACGTAACAGGAATATCGCTCAGATGGAATTGGAGCCAAGTGAAGTCAAGTGTTTCCATCAGTGTTGGCTCTTTTCCATTAACAGGAATTCCCAGAATCCCTGCCTGGATTTCTCTTTTACAACACCTCCATTTCAACCGCAGGAAGCTGAGTTCTGTTGCCATCCCACCCAAATAGTCTTTGTTCTCAGGTGGTAGATTCCAACAGCCCAACGAGTGAAGTTTAATGTATTGGCTATTGCTGACTGCGATACGCATTCATTGAAATATCAAACACTGTTTCTCTGGGGGAAATTTACACAGCAGTAAATCACAATGAATATCGCGCCATTTTGTCTTTTCTTTTCTTACCGCGGTCTGGGCGAAGACTTGATTATGATTGGCTGAAGGGTGTGTCATTAATTCCTGATAATGGACACTTACCTCTAAATAAATGCATTGGCTACATGAAATTTAAAAAAAAAAGTTAGTGTAGTCCTCAGTGCCTCATCCTCTGAACACCACAGGGTAGCAGGAATTTACTGACACAACCAGCTACAGGCTTCGGCCGACTGTACACACGGCCTCTCCTCTGTTTGTGAACATTTGATATTGATTTGGGGACAATGACATGGCTGGCTAGCTAGCTAGTTTTATTGTTAAACATACTGTCAAATTTTATTTACTGTTCCTCAACTTTTATCCAACGTTATTGACGTTGTATCTTGCTAGCTTTCTAGCTTGCTAGCATGTTAGCTTTCTCGCTTGTAGCCGAGCCAAAGGGTTCTATGAGCTGAGCGGTTACCAAGTCCCATCTTCGGCTCGTCCTATTTACTGGAGCAGTGAATAAAGTTTCCAATGCATACGGATCTTACTGGATGGTAATGGTTGGCAAAGATAAACTAATGGTCCTACTCTTTTTTTGTTTCTTTGGCAAGTGACCATGTTAGAAGCAGGATAAAGCCCCCCTCGGTGTCCACAATCAGGAAGTAATGGACTTTGCGGAGGCGACCGCCCGTTCTCCATCTGGACTCCACTTCGCTCATTAATTCCCGATAATGTACACCTCGAAGGGCATGCAATTATGCATCACAGCGTTCTCGTCCTTTATTTGCCTCATCTCCTGGTCAAAGCTAAAGTGCGCTTGCTAGTCGAGGTCTAGCCGTTTCCCTCGGCTTTGCTGGTTAGTCAGAGCTGGTAGCAAAAGTTCCCAAAGTCCCCTATATGCAACGCCTGTTTTAACCTTTGCTCCTGCACAAGTTACACATTGAGCAATTTTATTCTACTTTACTGGATTTTTATAGCGTAAACTTTCCTTCCGCAGGGGTGAAATTTGAACTAACAGTTCTCCTGCATTACTGGAATACATTGGTAACCCGCAGACTGTAGCTGTACGCCCACACACAGACTCACACTTTGCTCATTTATTTATTTATTTATTTCCCATCTCTCAGTTGGCTGGGAGCACGGGTTGGGATATTATACAATTTTGACTCCCTCATTTCTCTCCAATTTCACTTCAATTTCTTCCCCATTCCGTGCCGCCTCCCTCCTAATTTCTGCCTCTCGTCTCCCATCTCATTGTGCCCCTCCTGCTTTCCTTGTTAGCTCTGCTCGGGTCTCTCACCTCTCATTAGCTTCTCCTCCGCTGACTAGAGGCACCTGTCCTCAGGTCCCACTGCGGATATCTCAGCTTCTGTTTAAATCAATTTCCATGTTAAATAGCTGCTGGAGGGTGTTGGTGGGAGGCGGGGTTGGGCCCGTGGTCGGGCATGGATGGATGGAGAGAGGGAGTGGGGAGGATGGAAGAGGTTGAGACATTACAGTGAACCACAAGTCTTTCACACCGCTGACCCTCCAGGCTGATCCACAGCCCCTGTCTTGTTCTCCCTCTCTCTCTCTCTCTTTCTCTCTCTCCCTTCCCCTTCCCTCCCCTGGTTTGGTCTTTTATCACCGCATGTTCTCCCCTTTGGCTTTTCTCTTTTATTTTATTTCCTTCTCTGTCCTTCTCTCTCTCTCTCTCTCTTTTTTTTTCCTTTCTCTTTCTGTCTTTGGCTTCCATTCTCCCAGTGCGGCCCAGGGCATGTTCTCATTTCAGATGAGAGCTAAAAAGAGTTGTGACAAGGTGGTGGTGGTGGTGTGTTTGTGATTATTTATGTGTCTGTGTGTTGGGTCTCTCCATTCTGCAACCCGGGAGTTGCTGCACATAATTCTCTTCTTCACAAAAGCTGTTTTGGCTTCAACATCGCAACAAGTTTATCTTTTTAAATATAGAACACGTCATCAGATTATTACTGTACATGGCATGATCTGTTCCAACAATTCCTCCTTCTTTAAGTTACCCAAACTGACATGAAGCCGGAACTCTTTATTTAACTTATTATTCTGCCATTACAAACAGTCACGGCAACCTCCAATAACCTTGTAGGATCACGCTGACAGAATTATTAAAAATTAAAAAAAAAAGTTAAATGTCACCGTGTCATAGTCTCTCTCTCAAAGTGCTGTGTCACAGATTTAGTGTCCCATTTTAAAGACTGAAAAGGTGAAACCCATCACAAACATGGTGAACAGTGTCTACTGTGTAACCATTAAGCAATACTTGGGGAAATTAATTAATCACATGACTATTTCCAGCTCTTTCTTCCTCAGGTAGTTGCCTGACAGGAGGGGTCGTCACCTGGGCCTACTCGGGTATAAAACTGGGCCAAGTGTTTTTTATGGCTGCGCCTTCCAATACCCATACTAACATTCTATTTTGCATACCAGATATGTATTTAGTGTGTCCCAATACATAGTATGTCAAATGCAGTATGCCAGAAATACAACACTGTCTTCATCCACACCCTACTCGCCAAACATCCATGCACTCCTTTCTTTGCTGACCTTGCTGTTCTACCTTCCTAATTGTAGTTTAATAAATGATGTTGGTTTTAAGTAAATCCCTTGTGTGGAGTCCCTCCTTCTTACATCCCTTGAAGCTGTACTTTATAGCATATGTGTATATATATATATATATATATATATATATAGATAGATAGATAGATAGATAGATAGATAGATAGATAGATAGATATATATATATATATATATATATATATATATATATATATATATATATATATATATATATATATATATATATATATATATATATATATAGAGATAGATATATATATATATATATATATATATATCGATATAGATATACAGTATATAGCCACACCCAACCAACGAGCTTGACTGTATGCTACTTTCTCATCTAGTTAGTGGAAACACTGAGTGCTGCACAAAAGCTGGCTTCAGCCCAACGTGCTCTCTGCGCTATAATGATCCATGATTACATGAGCTAAGCAGCACTACACCACCAACGGCTGTATTTCTGTTCGTGTGTGTGTGTGTGTGTGTGTGTGTGTGTGTGTGTGTGCGGAGGGTACTGACAGTTACTCAGACTGACTCCAATAAATAGTCCAACAAGCATTCCGTGCTATTGTCACTAAGTATAATTACGGCCTTGTCCCTGATTAGTGCTTTCACAAAGCAAATTACTTGTTAATCGCTCAACTGTGTGTGTGTGTGTGTGTGTGTGTGTGTGTGTGTGTGTGTGTGTGTGTGTGTGTGTGTGTGGACGTTGGTGTGGGTTATGGCTGCATCTACCATGTTAGTTTCCAGCGTGCGAGCACTGCGGAGCGCCCTATCTGATGAGATTAAAGATAAATTACTCCCCATTAATCCGCGTATCAAGCAAACGAGCCCGCTTGCAGCTAAGCCCTTCACCTAAAGATGCATAATATGGTGCGTAAACTCTAGTAATGGACCGGTTTAACATGCTCAAACGCTTGTGCGGATGCATATCGAGCACACGCGTACACGTGGTGACATGTCTGGATGTGATGGATAATGTCACCGACTCAGAAATGCACCCCCCCCCCCCCCCTCCAGGAACGTTTCGCCATCACTTGATAATTCAATATTTGCGTGTACAGTGTGTTTATTCGGCTTCTCGCCTCACGGGAGGAATTCATTATAAATCACTCCAGCTCAAATAAACTCATGCCCTCACACTGCCGCTTCTGCATCATCCAGTATTGGATTTGGATCATGCCTGGTGCTTAATATTCACAAGCTGCGGAGGCATAAACAGCGGCATCTTTAATTCGAATGCTTCTTTTATCCCACAGCGGCGTGGGTCAAGCTGGTGTGCGAGTCCCGTGCTTCCTCATTTTAGAGCTGGAGCCGTGATTATCTGTTTTTTTTTTTTATGTTGAGGCTGTGAATTTATGTGAAGAAATTGAGGGCGGTAGATGAAGGAATCCAGACAAAAGGATAATGTTGATTTTCAATAATGTGGCTTTTAGCACTGATTTTCAGTCTTCTGGTGAACCACGGCGAGGAATCGATCGTCAAAAGTGTTCTATCATGAAATCTGCCTGAATCTAAAAGTAATGTACTGAACTTTTAAAATGGAGCCTTAAAGGGACAATTCACCCCAAAAGCAAAAAATACATATTTTTCTCTAAACTGTAGTGCTGTTTAATTAATCTGGATTGTTTTGGTGCATGTGAGTTAACTAGTTTTGGAGAAATCTGCTGTAGAGACTTGGCTAGTGATGCTCAAAGTGCCCAAAACAAAAGTTCAGGATTTCTTGCTTTAAGTTTTTTTGGGTACTTTATAGACCACAAGCCTGAATTCCATATAGTCCCATTATATTTGAGAGAAGGCATCCATCTGTAGGGACGATATCTCCAGAACCAGGTAGTTCACGCCAAACCAATCCAGGGAAATAAGTATTTTACATTTTTGGGTAAACTGTCTCTTTTATGATTCGCCTGTAGAACAATTTCCAAGTCAAAGCACACCTTTTGAAATCCTGGAATTTTCAGTTTTTAGTGGCCGCGTTTCGTGGGAGCTTGAACCTCCATGTTTCATTGTTGCTGGTGTCATCCAGACCTGTAGCTGTGCGTGGCATTCAGAAAGCTTTCTTGGAAACATAGTCCCACGTTTCCTCCAACAAAGCTGCCGCAACGGAGATAAAGAAGCGGCTCACGGTGTGTTTCCTCCTGTGTCGTGGACGGCGGGTCAGAAAGGAAGGGAGGAAGTAGTGAGGGAAAGGAAGAGGCATTTCTAGGGTAATGGGATGCAGCCTGGGTCTTCTTCGCTCAGTATGCTATAGATTGAATGACGATGTGTGGTCATAGAAGACTAATCTGTTTGTATGTTTCCAAGCAGTAAAAGGTGGAGACAGACTCTTATAGCGTCTGTCCCCCCCCCCCCCCCCCCCCCCCCCCCCCCCCACAGTCTGCTGGCTCTTGTTTTCTTCTCCCAGACCTGTCAGGCAGAATAGAGCCACATCTGCTCCCCATATCTCCTTCAAGTCAGGGGGACACAGTTGGCAAAGCTACCAGCTGCTGGCCAGAAAGTGTGAGCGCGTCCGGTGCGTGCGTGGCGGCGTGCACGCCGCTGTATGCGCCTGCGAGCGCCGATGGCTACTAGTTAACCAGCACCCGTCACAAGGGACATCATTAGGCTTCGCTCGGCAGAAACGGAGATAAAGATGGAGGGAGGAGGAGAGGAGGAAATTAGAACGACATTCACTGCTGTCTTAATTCCAAGAAGGAGCTCCTACTCTCAGCTCGTTCAGCTGCTTGTGCGTGTGTGTGTGTGTGCGTGCGTGTGTGTGCAAGTGTATACTTTTTCCTCCCTTGCTCTGTTCTGCTCTCACACCCACACAACTCACTATTGCTTCAGCAACAGATTGCAAGCTCCCAACTATGTTCTACCACCATCATCCTCTACCCTTCCCCCTCCCCCACCCGCATCTCCAAGAGAGAAGAGCGATCGAAGAGACGTAATGGCCAGGCTTAGTCAGACTTAGTCAGACAGTTCTCTGCTTTTTATTTTTTTTTTTTTCTGTGGGGAATTACGGTGTAAACTATGACGCAGCAATTGTGCATTATTTAAAAAAAAAAAAAAAAAAGAGGATCCATACATTTTTGGACATATTTGTGGAAGCAGCATCCAAATGTTTGCGATTTAAGACGTCGGCCACTTTTTAAGCGATTCAACATGGAGCGCTGCACTTCCTGTTCCTGCGTATCAAAGTCAATGTTTTTTTTTTTTTTTGAATGGGTCTTTGGTTAGCTGCCTCATGTAAGTTCTGTTGTTAACACAGGCTTTAGAGATTTTAACGTTTTGTCCTTTTAAAGTTCAAATTTGCTCTAAATTTGGAGGGAAACTTGACTATTGTCAGCTTCTGCACGGCAAAGAAACAAGTGCTGAAATCACAGCGAATTCACCAAATAAAAATGGTGTCTATTTGTTCAGTCATAAACAAATAAGAACAAGTACAAAAAAAAAAGAACCAAACACCATTTTTAGATTCTTTAGCAAACAATGTTAAATGTCCCGCCCTCTGCTGTGTCTTTTTTTTCTTCTTCTTTTCCCCCATGAGACCATGAAGGTAGACAGAGGAAGAAGGATTGCAGGCTGAAAAACACGCATTATTGGAGTGCGGCGGATTCCCCAGAGACACGTGACGAGCCATTAAAACCTGCTCTGGGACAGATGGAGAACACCGGCCAGATTTAATGGGTAAAAAGATGCTTTCTGGTGGAATGAAGCACTTCTGCATCGCTGCGCTCTAACTTGTACGGCAGTGACCTGCCCTGCAGCTCTGGGCTACGGGAGAGATAAAAGGGCCGGAGATGAGCAAAAAGAAAAAACGGCATTAAAAGAATAGAGGGAAAATTGCTAAAAAAAAAAAAAAGAAGACGCAAAGTAAGGGAACGAGAAAGAAAAGGGTAGAGGCAGTTTGTCTTCCTTGTAGTTCTTAACAAAGTGCGCTGAGCTCTACAAAGCAACACACACACACACACACACACACACACACACACACACACACACTGCCTCGTCTTTGAGCATTCAGACTCGTGGACCGAAGCGGGCTACAGTGCTCGTGTTTCATCCCTCGCACATGAGAAGGAATCGGGCTTTGTATTATAGCGGCGCAGCTCAGATGAGTATTACTTAAGCCCACGCACACAGACAATGCATGACCATAAATAAATTATACCCATCTCGCCATGCTTCTCGGCATTAACAAGTGCAGGAGAAAGACACCGAGAAGCAGGGGGAGAGGAGATGCAAGAGTAGGGGGGGAAAAAAAAAAAAGAGGAAGGGATACAGAGAGAGAGAGAGAGAGAGAGAGAGAGAGAGAGAGAAAGGCAGAAGAGAGAGAGTGAGGGAGGGAGGGAGGCGGGTAAGTTGGCAGCTTCTGGAGAAGACTGAGAGACATAGCATCACATTAAAGGCCAAGGCCAAAGACTCAGACTCGTTAATGAGATTCTGTCTCCATCTTCTTCTTCTTCTTCTTCTTCTTCTTCTTCTTCTCTCTCTTCTCTCTGTAAAGTCGAGCTCGCACATTCTCTGCATTCTCTGCATTCTCTCACGCAAATCAGACTTTATATTCTCCTCGTTTCTTGCAGCACATTTTCTCTTAATTCGCACAACTGTTTCATTCGTTTGTGTTGCTATAACTGGGCATTGTTTTGGAGGCTAGGGCTAATTAAGTGTATGTGAGATTAGTGCTATGCTCAGCTTTGTAGGTTCACAAAGGTCATAACTCTACAGCCGTTTGGGGGTTCTTTTCGGGGCCCGAGGCACAGGTTAACCAACCTTGCCAGTAGGATGTTGACTGTGTGTGTGTGTGTGGTGGCAATTTCTGTTGAATAACGCACAAAGTCGGCTTTTTCGTCTTTCTGTATGTTTAAGGTCAAGCGTCTGCAGTCGGACTCCCGGCACAGTGAAATGACTGAGATGCACAAATGAGCTGAGGACAGAGGAGAAGGACATGTTTTATCCACTGGAGACTGTGGGGATGAGAGAGAGAGAGAGAGAGAGAGAGAGAGAGAGAGAGAGAGAGAGAGAGAGAGAGAGGAGAGAGAGAGAGAGAGAGGAGAGGAGAGGAGAGAGAGGAGAGAGAGAGAGGAGAGAGAGAGAGAGAGAGAGAGAGAGAGAAGAGAGAGAGAGAGAGAGAGAGAGAGAGAGGTCTCCTTTACAGAGAGGTGCAAGGTTTTCTTTACACTTTCTTATTGACCACAATGAAGAAGTATGTAACCAGTGGGGACATTGAGTGATGGGTCACGAGGTCTGGAAGAATACATACGATCTGGAAATTTCCATTCCAAGTGTGAGGTTGTTGTTTTTTTTTTTTTTTTTTATGAGAAAGCTGCAGGCAGCAACGCCACAGGCCAGGCCTTCAAAACAGGCATGTTGTGAACGGGCGAACTGCACCTTGTAAAATATTTACCACCACTTTATTTTGGATATTCCGTTGTTGATACTAAGCTGTCATCTCGCAAAAATCCTGTTTAGCAAACGGCCCTTTTTCCTGTTTTATTTGTGTTAACGTTAACCCAGAGAATTTACTCAGACTATACTCTAACTTCTGAAACCCATGAGGACTCGACGGAATGTGGTGGGATTCCTCAGTCACTAGACGCATTCATTCATTTATCTCTCCATCCTGCTCTTTTTTTGTATTACCTCTGCATTTCCTGCAAATAACCACAAAGCAAGTACCACCGATGATTGGGGATTATTTAAGCACTCTCTACCTTTTTTTTCTTTTTTTTTTCTTTTGTAATTTTCCCCGAAATACACTTAGAATGAGTGAGAACTCAGTGGTGGATAATGAATCTGTGAAAGACGCTACACATGAAAGCAAATGGAGGGAAAATAGCAGTTTTAGATTCTCATTTGAGTCAAAGAATGAATAATTTGCTCGATTCACACATGAAATACAACATGAATCACCGCTCTGACATTAACAGCCCGCACGTATGTTGCTCTCATTTATTTTCTCCTCTCATATTGTCTTTTGCGCTTGGCCTTTTGAAATCATAACCCCCCCCCCCCCCTCCCACCTCCCACCTTAAAGTGTCCCAGGTGTCTCTGTGAACACCGTGGTCACAGTTCACCAATCAACTCTCCGGAGAGGTGGACTGAGAGGACCACTCGGTACACGTGCGGCTGCTTCAGGAGTGATTTCCAATTTGGATGTGGTTTTCAGCTCCTCCTGCAAATCTCCGGACTGACGGAGCAGCATCTTGCTCACCGCTCTTGTTCTTTCAACAAAAGAACGATGCGTGCCACGCGTTCTACAACCGCGAGCACACAGCCGGTATCGATCGGCGATTGTTAATTGACCTTTGAGTGTTCTCATTTACATTGGTTAAAGGTAAACAGAGAGAGTAAAGTAACCTGAGGGCTTTAAAGACGGCTGCTGTAACACTATGGATTTCATGCACAAGTGCACCAACGACACATGCGACTGGATCGATACGTTTTTTTGTAGGTTGGACTTACAGCGCTTAGAAAAAAAAAAAAAAAAAACAACGCTATTGATCGGTGTGCCGTTTGGCTTGCGTGCTTCACGGCGACCCCGGTCCGTTTTCCGGCGAGCCCTGAGGTCTCTGCAGTAAAAAAAAAAGTAATAAACAAGCTGCAACTACAGATCTTTTCTTGTTTTTTTATTATTTTTGCCGCGGGCAGCAAGAAGAAAGTGTTAAATTGTGCACAACACAAAGAAATGAGGTAGCCCAACTAAATCTTTCATGCAGATCTCAGAGAAGGTCAAGCGGGTTTCAACCACCGTGTGCTGTGATTACACTACAGGGAGAATAATAACTTTCTCATTATGCGACTTGTCAAAATGTCAGAAACACGTCCCTCTAAATAAGGGGTTTCCGTCGCAGGGACCAATAACCTTTAGAAGAACTCTACCTGTTTTTTTTTTTTTTTTTTTGAGTGGAAGGATTAAATTTAGTCCTCGTCAGAGTAGCTGCTACAACAATGCATCTATGGTTTGGAGGCACGCTGAGGAATCTATCATGAGTACAACTTCATTCGTAGAATAAGAAAGATCCAATTTACTGTAATGTTTCATTAAATAAATATAAGGTGGTCAAAAGGAGAGCGGAGCTGCTCAGTGAGTGAACAATCACCGACTCCTAGTTCTTGAACTTAGTTCCTATGGCCACCTAACAAAAAAAATCTCTAAAAGTTACATTAATAATCTCATATTGTCATATTATTTCCTAATAATAAAGTCAATTATTACGTGAATGGGTGCAATGGGTCATATTCTAAAGGATAGCTTCAGATTTTAAGACCTAAACATGAATATATACTATATAAATATATCATATATATAGTTGCAAGTGCTGTGAATATGGACGTTAATCTTGCCTTTTTTTTTTTTTTATTTACACTGCCCTCTACATCTTCGTCCTCTCGTGTTGGACTGAGGACAGACGCGACGCTACAGTGACTCACTATCGCGTCTCGGGGTTCAAGCGGTGTTACGAGAAAGGACGAGACACCGCAATACGTAGACGCGTGTCTTTGACATTACGTCAACGCCGTCACCTCTTCCACAATTCTGCCCGTATCTCACGCACTGCACCGTTTTTTTGTAAGACTCAATTAAAGTTTAAGCTTTTTTTTTTTTTTTTAAATTAAAATTCCAGTCTCAGTCCTTAACTTCGAAAAGGCTTCCCAGAGTTGCCTTGTGACAAAACTTTACAACGCGCAACAATCATCTTACATTACCGCTGTTATCGGGGCCGGTAATGTGAAAAGCAATTACCTGTGCCCACACAGCGCTGAGTGTAAATTTGTACACCCTACCGAGGCAATTACCAGGTGTCATCATCGCCGGGTTGGTCTCGTGCTGAGCATACACTCCGTCAGTAAACCTGAACAAAAGGCTTCGGTTGGTTTGACGCGTTGTGATACGGCCGTACAAGATGAGTTGTGTGTGTGTGTGTGTGTGTGTGTGTGTGTGTGTGTGTGTGTGTGTGTGTGTGTGTGTGCGCGCGCGCGCGCGTGTTTCTCTTGGATAGGCCAGCCCCAGCATATGACCAGCACTCCCTGACAGGGACTGTTTAATTCAACTCCCACTATCATCACGGTCAACAGCACCAGGACGCAGCCTTTAAGCACCATTACACACACTAATGGAACTGCATGTAATATATCCTCCCTACGCAAACCTCTCCCCCCCCCCCCCCCCCCACGCGCCGTCTCCAACACCAGAGTTATCACCCTCCCTCCCTCTCCTCTCCTCTCACCTGCCTCGCTGAGCCCTTCGCCCTCCCTCCACACGTCTCCCTGTCTACTGCTCGATCTCTCTCACTCCGTCTCTTTGCTGGAGTTCTAAACTAAAAAAAAAAAAAAAAAAAAAAAAAAACGCCCACCTACTGTAGTTCCACTCGAGTGCTGAGTGGGAGAGAAATACAGACTCCAACCCAGCCGGTTTCCACTCTTTCTGCACTCTTTGCCCTGCGCTTAACATTTCCAAGTTCAACATCAGACACTGGAGGGCTGACACAGTGCCTGAGGTAAAACAATAAGTGCCAGTTGGAAGTTTATCTTAAGATGCACTTTAGCTCCTGCGTGGCCTCCTTAACCTGTAAGCGCTGCTGTGAGATATAAGACAGGGAATACATCCAGATTCACACCGTGCCGCTTGAAAGCTCCGGTAATTTGATATTCAGAGTAATACAGCAGAAACTATTAGCTATGTAAAGACAGAGTGGATTAATGTCTACCTGAGCAGAGAATTAAGTCGCTCTCCCGCTGCCGTTAACAGAGTTGTTGGAAAGTGTTCGTGCCCAACTGGCTCGCTTATTCCCGCCGTACGGCGCCCGCCCTCCGGTTCCTCCTCAGGTAAACAATGTTATAGCTCTGTCAGCGCTGTTGGCTGTAGTTAGCGCCGTTAGCACTGTTAGCTGCAAGCCGCTGGCTCAGCTATCCCCATGTTTAGAGCCTGCAGTCCTGCCTCTATCCTCCTCACTAACAGTCGCACTTTATTCCTAATGCACCTTTCGGACACATCAAATGCACCTAAAAGTGATTTACAACCAGTCAATTATGAATTAAATGGAATGGAATCATTCATAATGATCAACAGTAAAATGTGGATAGAACAAAATTGAGTGAAATGGATTAAAATTGACGAAAGATGTATTATGAATTAAACCACAACGAGTATAACAGCCAGACTAAATAGATGGGTTTTTAGTTTGTGTTTAACAACATCAATATTTTTGAAAGGCTGTTCTGTTCTGCTTCATGGAAGAGAAGAACTTCCTTATGAACTTATCAAAAAATCAATACGAAAACTTACAGATAACCCAAATAAGAACTCTCCTTTGGTTTCTTTTGCAGCACAGTTTTGAATTAATTGCAGTTGATTTATTGAAACGCTCGGGAGCCCGGAAAGGAGAGCGGTACAGTGGTCTCCTAACAAGCTCTTCTGCTCTGAGCAGGAGGGATTGTCAGCGGCTGATCACCTCGAATTCAGATCTGTTTTCAAGGTTGAGAATGAACTTTTTGGGCTTTTTAAACTCTCCAGAAGCCATCCGTTGTGTTTGGCCATAGCAACACCAATACAGTACAAAACAATGCACCAAGTCACCGAATCTCAAAGTGCAGGACTAGCGCTCGACTGAACTGTAGAGGAGAAATTGTGCTTGTTGAGCAGTTTAAGCCATAAGGCCATGGGAGGAGCCTATTATAGAAGAAACGGCCTGGATTCAGCTTTCTTGTGACTGAGTGTTTTCAGATCGGAGATAATCGCGTCAAAGTCGACCGTCGCAACTGCTGCGTGTCAGCAGGTTAACGACGCACAAGGACAACAATCTTGAGCCATCGGAGACACTGCCGGCCTTTTTAAGTCACGTTGACTTCAATCTGCGGCTGTCGTGAGGTGAGAGACGATTGTCCAGATACGCTGCAGCCGATGAGCGCTCTTGAAGGAAACCAAGTTGGAGGCGGCGACATTCTTCAACGGCGTTTCACTCCCCAAAACTCAGCTAAAAAACCGAGTGTATATACAGGCAACATTTACAGTGAGCTGCTGTTCCGCATCAAGCTCCATCTGGCCCAGTGAAGTCACTGTCACCGAACACATACATTACAGAATCCCTTAAGACCCAAATCTGAGTGGAAAAACCTCAGTGTTTTAGCCTCAGGGGCCCAGCATTCAGTTCAAACACCAGCTTAGTAAGTAAAACCATGTGAATCCAAAGTAAATCTCTCAGAGTTCTTGTTACAAATGCTGTCATATTGTATCAAATTGACGTAAATGTAATAACACCGGTGCTCGAAGTCGGCCGGTAGCGCTTCTGTGTTTTATTCTTTAGTGTATTGTGACTTTTTTCAGCATTATAAAAACAATATGGAGAACATCTGGACGAGGCGTCGCACGAGAAGGTTCTGTAATTAATGAATTCATTTATTATGACATTTATTTTTTGTTGTTTGTCATACCTTTTTTTATTTTAAATTTGTGAACAAATATTCTTAATTAAATATTCTTTAAAAGAATCTGCTCATTTGATTTTACATTCATAATTTCCAGAATAATTTAACGATCAGACTGAAGGCTGTGATATGTGCAAATAATAAAATGATTATTTAACCATAGCAAGTTTTGTCTTTAAGCTTTTTGGCCGTTGTTTATGATAATAATAATAATAATAATAATGCTTCAAATTTATGTACAACTGCATAGGTTTAGGTCAAAACCCTTCCTTGGACCTCATCCTGACTGGGACTCTGCTCCTGAATAACACACCTCGGCTCTGAATGCACCCCCATTGATTTCAGGCCATGATCATCTGATAATCTATATTCTCGAGTGATACTTTAGGATACAGATAAAACAGAAAAGCACTTTTAACTATTGACACTACCAACACATCGTATCATAGGCCTTCTATAAAAGATGCATCGACCCAAATATAATGATACAACAATTTAATCACAACTGACACAGTGTCACATGCCTGAATACATGATGAATAAGAATAAATAGCAAGATATTGCTGATACCAACATGTGAATAAGGGGAGTACTGGTATGTATTTCCTTCCACTTCAAGCACGGCATGACACACACCATTTTAAATAACTTGTATGCATTGCAGATGTGTGTCTGTGTGTGTGTGTGTGTGTGTGTGTCTGAGTATATGCGTACATGCACACCGCACACGTGTAGAAGTCAGAGTTTGCATGCACCCCGGGGGGGGGAGGTGCTATAATGGAGTATTGATGTCTCAGAGGGGCGGGGGAGAAGAGGGCGATAATTAGATTTTGTTCTCACTCCCTCTGCACCGCTCAGATACACACCGTCTTTAATGAGCGAGCGGCTCTCGCCTATAATCACCCCGTGTTTCCAAAAAAAAAAAAAAGCATTCTCAGCACGGCAAACGGCGGCAGCATGACCTCGGAGTGAAACCCGACACATAATTAGATGTCATTTGACGATCAGATGTGCCGGGCTTGTGTGCAAACAGTCAATATCTATAACATCCAGTAAAACGGTATAGTCACCGTCCGTTATACTCGCAGCTGGTGTGCCGGGGAAGAGCGGCAGCAAAGCAGACGCCGTGTTTTTCCTGCTGGGAAGCGTCTTCACGGTGCGAGTGTTGGGTACGGTACCGCTCCTTTCCGCTTTGCTCTTCTCACTGGGTGCTAATGAAATGCTCCCGACTGGGTGGGAAGTCAAGAGGGCGGACGGCATGGGAGGCATAGCAAATGTCGGAGGAAACGCACACCGACACACACCTGCTCATCATGGGTAATAAGTAGACTTTGCTATTTCCTGATTTTGGCCCCCTTCTTTTGCTCCCAGAAGCACCTTTGATTATTCGTGGCATAGATTCAACAAGGTGCTGGCGACGTTCCTCAGAGTTGCTGGTCCGTATTGCCGCGATAGCATCACGTCGTTGATGCAGAATTGTCGGCTGCGCATCTGTGATGTTCATGCCGCGTCCTAAAGGTGCTCTGTTGGATTGAGATCTTTTGAGACCATTTGAGGAAGGTGGACTTAGTATCAAGTTCAAGAAACCAGCTGGAGATGATTTGAGCTTCTTCAATCTTCTAACGTCCCATTTTTGGTGCTAAATGTAGACTCAGTTTCCTGTTCTTAGCTGACAAGAGATTTCCCGGTGTGGCACATCTGCTTCAAGGTTCAGATACTCTCTTCTGCAGACCTCGGTTGTAACGAGGAGTTGGTTTGAGTCATTGTTGCCTTTCTATCAGTTCGATACTGGTGACTCTCTTCTGCCAAGGTCCTTTTGCTGGAGTGAGTCCTCCACCTCACGAGAGCCCTCTGGTGGCATAGGTTCCTTGCGATTCAGATTTTTGTGGCTATCGAATCAGTGTTGCTGGTAAATTGAAGCAACTACTTCCTCAGTGCATGCTATATAACGACACAGAAAGTTTGCAGCTGCAAAATGTGATGTTCTTCCTGCTTCCAGCTCGGCCATTTGATGTGACAGTGACTTAGTAGGTGGCATGGAAGAAGTAAAGGCTGCCATTTCAGCTTGGATTTTTCTGGGCAGTCAGGACGGAAGCTCACGCCCAATGTACCCTGGTCCATATAGGCACTGTCGGCACTGTCCTGGGAGCAAGAAAAAAATCAGCTTTCTCTGTCAATATAGCTCACACGAAGGAATTTTGCTTCAATTGGTTACATTTACCATCGACAACGATTGGACAGCCACCTGAAAGGTACCAAATTTGACCTTTTTTTGGGATAAAAATTTCACTTCTGGCAGATTGATAAATGCGGGCCCAGGTTGCTCGCTGCCTCTGGTGGTTGGATTGGTTGTTTAGGCGTGAAGACTGAGATTGGTTAGGGCAAGAATATCAAGTGGACTTGATAAGTGGACTTACTTCATGATTGTTTATTGCCTCAGAGTAAAGTCCAAATAGCACCACAATTTATTAGAGAATGTGACGACATGCGACACAGAATTACAGCGCATAAAGTCGGCCATTACTGAGCAAAATAATCACCCCCAAAAATGATGACGTTCATACAGTTGAGAGAAATTAGATGCTTTTTAGATCCATGTAGTACATCAACGCACACAGAGTCCACCAGAAACCACCAAGCTGGCCTTTTTTCTCCATTACCCTCCTTGGAGACCTCATTCACACAAGTTTGAGATGATTTTGATCTCAACCAGGATGCACTGAACCAGCAAAACCACTCCTCACATTTCGGTCCCACGGCGCACACACACACACACACACACACACACACACACACACACACACACACACACACACACACACACACACACACTCTCACTCACGTCTTATTCCTTTTACTTGACATGGCTCTTGGAGATCAGGGCCATTTTCCCCTCTTTCCACACCTGGTCGGCTTTCAGGATTGGTTCAACCAGGAGTCACAGTGCAGCATGTTAATGGTGGCTTTCAGACATACAGTGTGTCAGAAAGATCTCTGTGAATATGGCATCAGATGGTGTTTTGCGTTATTTGACCAGTCGTTGTGTTCAACTTTTTTCCGTTTAAGGTCGTTAAAAAGTCCCTCATAATCTAAATGTACGCGTCACTTGATTTAACATTATTATTTTTTTAATTTTAAATGTGGAGTCTAATCCAATACACTTTTTTTGTCAAATATATTGAATATTAGATCTATGTTTGATTTGAACTTTTGTACCGAGACAATTACAGAGACGAGGCACTCGCCGTGTGTGTTTCAATCATGAATCTACAGACAAGCTTATAGATTATGCATTTCTAAAGGCATGGTGAGAAAAGACGAACAGAGACACAGTATGACAGGACGGTCGATTTACACAAACAAAGCAAGGGAATGATTTTTCTTTTTGCAGAGGCCGCTAAAAACGGTGCGGCCAATTATGACTAAACGATTAATATGAACAATGCAATTTTACAAAATCAGACAATTGGCCTACAGTTCAAATATTAATAAACCTTTTACAAGAACTCTATTAAGTAATCAAACGCAAAGGGGATTGCTGCAGAGATGATTGTCATAAGTTTTTGAAAGACAACTTCTCATGGACATATTGATTACCAGACTCTCCGAACGTGGGGATTTACCGGATCCTGCATGGACTCGCTTCTGCAGCAAGTGTTGCAGCTGCACTGGTACCGGCACCGCCTCAAGGCCTCCAGTCTGTCAGACTACCGGCCTTCAGGTGACGGATAATATTTGGTTAACGCAAACCTCGGAGTGTAACTTGAAAACCACGCGGGTTTCCTTTTTCAATAGACAGATATTGGCAAAACAAAAAAAGCCTAGCGATGGATCTTCCCTGACTTAAAAAATGAGAGAAAAACAGAAATAAACAACACGAGAAGTTTTCAAAATTGACTCTAGAATATTATTCATTACGCCGGTTTCCTGCCATTAGAGAGGTTGAAAGAAAGCAGGAGTTGAAACATTCGGAGTGTCGTTTCTGCTTTCCGTCTTGGCGGACTGATGGCGGTGGGAGAGTAATAAAGCACCTTTACACTTCATTGCCTCATAAATCCTAATACATTTCATAAATGAACTGCCGCTCTCTTACTTAGCTTCCTGCGTTCAGTTTGGCGGTGTGACTGCAGACGGATTCATTTGCCAATGCCCCTGAGCCGGTACCGCACCGCCACTGGGACCCATTTCAACCCCCCCCCCCCCCCTCCCCCTTCACAGGATTACAAACACGCACGTTCCTCCATTTCCATCCCTCCAGATCAAATGTTGCTCGGCTCACAGAGGGTTCACAGCGTGCATGTATATGTACGTTATATGCGAGTGGGCGAAGTACGTTTTCACGAGTGGGCGGAATATGGCACCCCTCTGGGGACTGGTTTGCCACCCTGTTTGATCACTGTAAATCTAAAGTTCCGCCTCTTTTCGTACCGTGAACTCAAGTGATCATTGCTGGATGTGAAATCTCGTCACCTCCGGGGAAGACGAGGGAGTACTGAACACGTTTTGTTGATTCTTGTTTTTTTTTTTTCTTTCTTTCCTCTGAGAAGCCAGCGTCAACAAGGACGTTGGTGAATATAAAAGTCACGATGACTTTCTACATGATTTGACACACATTTATATTTGTCCAGCAGCATTCTGGTATATCCAGGTGAACACAAAGGAAGATGATTTAAGAAAAGCAATTTTCCCTCATATTCGAGCCGCAAGGCCACTTCTTGATGAACCTGCTTGTTCATCAAAATGGACTCAGTCAGGAGGCCAATCAGTGTGAATCCGTTCCTTTTCTTCCTCTAATATAAAGACACGTTTTCTCCCCGGGGGGGGGGTAATTCGGTGGTAGAGGCATTTGTGTTTCGGCCTCGCTTTGTGAGTCATCTTCGATGAATGATGAGGTCTTGGCAATGCTGGCACAGGCATGACACGCTAGATTTACCGTGGAAATGTGCCGTGGCAAAACCTCAAAGAGACATCAAGGTCTTTTGCATCGAGAGAGAGAGAGAGAGAGAGAGAGAGAGAGAGAGAGAGAGAGAGAGAGAGAGAGAGAGAGAGAGAGAGAGAGAGAGAGAGAGAGGTGTGTGTTGGAGTAAAATGTGTGATGGGTTTTACCTGCACAACCAGCGTTTCCCTATAGTTTCACTAAAGCTCAACTTGGTAACTTAAATGAAAATAACTTCAAAATAACTCATATTTTGTTAGAACTGTCACTATATCCTGATAGTAGCACATGAGACAGATACTCTGGTTCCTCTGCCTCCCTTTAGTGCTCCAAATGACATTTGCAAGACTTCACGGCAACCCGCAGACAAAATAAGCATTCCGGTTACAGAATTTTGCATTTGGTCAGCGTGAGCATTGATTGACAGCTGCGTCATAGACTTCTCTTCTCTGATTGGTTATTTTCCTTTTTGGTTGCCGTGGAGAATTGCCCAAAAAATGGCCTCTCTGCACACACGGAGCGAAGCAGAGGACAGACGGGTGGAGATACTTTTGTACAACGCTAGCGGACGACGTGTTGACAGGACTCTGCGTTTTAGCCGATTTTTTTTTTAGCTGAGCCAGACCAGAGAATAACTCAGTTAGAGCGTCCTCAATGTTCTCTGTGAAGGTTGCTGGAAGAGATGTAATGCGGTCCAGGTGCGTTTTATGTGGAGCGAGCGCTGCACCAGACTCAGTTTTAAAAGAAATAGCCTTTTAAATGCGACATCGCTTGCCAGCAACTGGTCATACGGAAACTTAGGAGGCAATTTGGCCTTGTGTGCTTTGATTGATTCGGCATGCAGTTAGTTTGAATGAAAACTCAACGCCTGGCATTTGCTCTTGTCATTCTTCATGGGAGTAATACGCAAACAAGCTTTAAAAGCGACTTATTTACTATTTTAAATAAGTGCTGTGTGGTGGATCCTATGTACGTCGATGTAAAAAGTGATTCGTTTGGATTTTGAAAAACAACTGCTGCATTTCTTAGAAAAGTAACTTACATAATCACATGAAGTGATTTAAAAAAAAAAATGGCTCGTTCAATTTAATTTGAGATTTTTCAACACTTATATTTGGGTAATTTTGTTAAACTTTATTCTTACTGCTTTCCCCAATTGTTTGTTTCAGTGAGTTTGGATATTTTCCTCCGGTTTCATCCTTTTTTGCACAAAATTTGTAACTTTCAAATGTATCCGCTGCTTTGTTCTCAGCTTATGTCCGTGGTTTTGTCACTGCACACATATAAAGTAAACCAGCACTGATTTCCTTTCCTCAAACCAGACCGGTTTACTGCATTGTAGCTGCTAGCGTGAGCAGGTGGCAGCTCACTCATCCACGGTGATATACCGTATATATATATATATATATATATATATATATATATATATATATATATATATATATATATATATATATATATATATATATATATATATATATATATATATATGCAGGGCCGAATACGGCGCACGGACACTCGCACACATTTGCCATTTTGAAAAAATTTCAACCAAAGCATTTTTGCACATTTTGCCACCCACAAGCAGCGCGTCATCGGTGATTCATTCTCTATGTGTGCTAAGCAGTTCATCCTCTGGCTCTTATAAATAATAATAATAATTCCATCCACAAATCCATCCAACCTGTGTCAGCTTCGCTTACAGCGGACAAAACAGAAAGCCGGCGGGTTTTGTTCAGAGATTCATGTGCAGCTGCAGCTACAATGTTGAAGCACTTGGAATGTACAGACTGAGTACTCACTGGTTGCACACAATCAATGCATGTCTGCATGTCTCGGTGCATATAGAGCTTCTACAGGTCGGCCTCTCTTTTTACGCTGTACAACAATGGCATAAAAGACCAAAGGCGACAAGAAAACCTGAAAGTGCATCTCCCTCGTGCCTCATCTTTCTGCCTGTCTGTGTGAGTGATTGTGTCGGTGGATATACCGTACTCCACAGAGGACGCACCGAGCACTCGGGCATAATCTGGTCCTAATCCCTGCCGCTGGCATCCAGCAGCTGGATATTAAAGTGGGATTTCATTTTTGTATTTTTTTTATTTCCCTCCGACTGTCTCTCGGCTGTGACGTCACCACCTGCCGCAATGGCAGCAGAAAAGCAGGCTGAATTTAATCACTTGACCAAACCTTGACCTCTCCCACCTAAAAAGAAATAAATAAATGAATCCAATCATGGGTGTATTTGAGGGTTGGCCAATGTTTGTTGGAGTCGGTGTGTTTTGACTGTACTAAACTGTCAATCATTCCTCCTTTTCAAGGGCTCATTCAGATGAACCTGCCTTCCTTTTGTGAGTGTGTGTCTTCTGCCAATTTGCATGAAGAAAAAAAAAACAAAAAAAAACCCATCCGCCATGGGTAATTAATAAATCAGATTGCAATGATGGAACACTGGGAAGGCGTTGTTCCATTAATCGCCATCCCCGTCCTCTTCCAGTATCTTCCATCTCGGCGTTGCCGTTCGCGGCTCCTAATTAAATTGTACTTTCTGTCGATTGTGCTCATTACTCAAAGCAAAACCAATCAGCGGTCTGCAGCTTGGTCTGGCGATGTAGATAAATACGGGAGTAAATGTTGGTTGAGGAGCACAACACGGGGTGAGGCGTCTGCCTAGATCGGGGAGACAACACAGCGGCGCAACCTCCGGAGGTTTATTTCAGCGCAGGAATTCACCAGAGAAGACTCACAGGGGTTCTCCATATAGACACGAAGCCAAAGAGGACGGTCCTCTGCCAAAGGAAATGTCTCTTTATAGTCTCGCAAGGCCTTGTCAAACAAAGCCTCCCTCGAGGCCACAGAAATGTCAAATCTTCTAACCTGAACTCAACTCTCTTTCTAATATGTATCCGTATGCATCAGATTTGTATTTTGGGGGCGATACTGCAAAATTAGCTTTTGATCCAATACCAAGTAATTCAGAGCCAGATTCACCACTATCAATACTTGTTATTATTATAAGGGTCTTAAAGTAATTTAATGTTGCCTCTCACTGTAAATGACTTAATCGCATGCCTCTTACAACACAGGACACTTTTTAAAAGGCAAATAATATTTTTTTATTATAATTGGTAAATTGAATGCGCAAAATATATATTTTTTGAGTGAGTTTTTAAAAAAAATAAATTATTGTGCAAATATCTAAACAACAGCACAAAGGCATGCCCTTATGTTTAGCCCAAACTTCTCGTCTTCCCTGAACCTAACTGAGAGTTCCTTCGTTCGCTGGTTGCAAAAGACCAAGATGGCGACGGCCAAAACGCCGAACTCAATGCTTCAAAAAAACGGCGGTCCACAAACCGATGGGTGACGACCCGGTGACTACGTCCACTTCTTATATACATCTTGAAACACGGACGCTAGAATCATCTCTCAAAATGAGACGTAGATGTCTGTAGTACGGATGCTTCCGGATCAATCCGCCCACCTTTATTAGACACTTCATTCACCATAGCATTATCTCAGTGACTCAACGCATGGTGTTCCTGAGCGGTGTCTCTCCCACTGTTGCTTTATTGCTGAAAGATTTACAAAAATATCCCTCTGGTTATTAGTTTCAGTTAGTTTCCTGCTGTTGCAAGACATCCAATCCCCCCCCCCCCTCTCTCTCTCTCTCTCTCTCTCTCTCTCTCTCTCTCTCCTCACTCCTTCACTGGCTAGGCTATCTGCCTCACTGTAGTACATCGCTGTGCATTCGGACTCGTGACAGACTGGGCTTGTGTGTGTGTGTGTGTGTGTGTGTGTGTGTGTGTGTGTGCAAGTCTCTTTCCATCTCCACTTCAGAAGATACAGCCTGCTCTTTAAAGGAGCTGCTTAGAGCTCTCTGTCAGTGCGCGAGAGGCTTGAAAGCCGAGAGGTCCCTGCAGCGTTGATGGAGGTTTTTTTTTTTACCTGAAAGGATGGGCCTTTTCCCCGACACCTCGTTCTGCCTGACCAGTCAACAGTTCCACTTAGACACGAGCGAGGTGGTGGTGGTGGTGGAGGTGGTGGGTGGTGGTGGTGGGCTGTTTGAAGAAATGACAGCAGCTAAACTAGGGCTGGCTTCGCGGTTAAAGAGAGTTTTTGTAGTTAAAATGAGGGTCGCAGCAGGAGACCGCTTTGCTTCGACGCAGTTTGATAGATAGTCAGAAGTCCAAAACTGTCCAGGGAAAAACTTTGGAGGACTGAAATGGACCTGAGCTGCCTTTTTTTTTTTTTCAAAGGTATTCATATAGTCTTAAAAGTACAAAGTTTTGTTTCAAGGTCTGAAGGCTGGACGATTGACATCTGCATAGTAACCAGAGGGAAATGGAAAAGCTGCTCATTTTCAACTCGTCTGGCTCGGTTCATGAGATGAAGTCTTTCAATGAAGAAAATACATTTTTGTGCAATGCACTTATATAAAAAAAAAGTATAAAAAAAACCCAACAACCTTGGTTTCATGTCTCCGCATTCTATATGGACCTGGAATCGGGACATGTTTAGCTCAGCATAAAGACGCAGGAAGAGACTGAATGCAAGAAAAAGTACGTCCACCAGCTCCTCTGAAGCTGGGAAATGCACTTTCATGTTAAAAAAAAAAAACTGAACAAACTGAGGGTTTAACAGGAGTTGGCGTGAACTCATCTTTCACTTTACAGAACTGGGCAACTAGATAAAGTAAAGTAAACTTTGTGTCTTCATTGACTTCACATGAGTTGTAGTTCATTTACATTTGTCTGCTTACAATGCGTTTCCTGTTGCACATGCGGTGGTTCTGGCGAGGTTATAATTTGGGCTCGTTTTTTTTTATTGAATCGAGCGGGTTTTACATTGCGATTGGGCTGGAAAAACTGTCAATCTGATCTGAACAACACTTGATTGCTCGTCAAGAAATGTCTCCGACACAGAATTTAGTCTTTTCACAGAGTGATGCTTGCCGTTTCCTCAGTCCGCATGCTAAGCTAGCTAAACACTTCACAGAATTTTGCTTTGTACTTAAAAGCAGAGACGTGAGATTAAGATCAATCGTGTCATCACACATGAACAACAAACAGCTGAGCTTGTCTTTTAAGTCCACTCTGTGCACTCTCTTTTTTTTTTTATCTTCGTCCAGGGAAACTATACGGAGCATGATCTCTTCTGATTCGACCGTTGTGTCCCTGAGTGTCCCCGCTGGGGCAGTTTGGGGTTAAATGTCTTGTGCAAAGAACACATGGACGATAGTTGCCGGGGGAAGAGGGAGCGGTTTCAACACACTTTTGAGATTTCTCCCCCAGGAACCCCTTTTGGAAAAGTGGGGTGTCAGCATCTCTCACCGAAAGTCAGAAAGACAAGTGATGCAATGTTTTTGCCCATCACAGTAGTTGGCTTGTGTGTGTGTGTGTGTGTGTGTGTGGTAGCGGGCGGGTGGGTGGGTTTGCAAGTGACAGGGCGAGATGGTGAGCGAGATAAATAGTCACACTGAGGGAAGCGATAATGGACTTTTCTTGTCTGCACTGTGTCAGCGTCTGCAGACGGCGAGGCCAGAGCGATGACAGACATGCTGATGTGTTTAACTGCACTCGCTCAGACAGTGAGAGAGGTGGAGGGGGAGGAGGAGGAGGGGGGAGAGGTGGAGGAGGAGGGGGAAAAAAATATGCTGATGCTCTTTAACTCCCTTCCACATTGACATTGGCAACCAGACCTGCTGCGCTCTGACAGATGCACGGTAATGAAGCCCGCTTCAGGTGAAACCCGTCGCCGTCTTTTCCTCACAATCTGTCCCTCTCTCTCTCTCTCTCTTTGTGTCCCGCATTCTGTCCCCCGTCTCTCTCTCTCTCACTCTGTCACACGCATGCACCCACCTATACTTTCCATCCTCATCACCATAAGGAAGGGAGAAAATGAGGCATGTCAACAGTGGAGTGGTCATCTTCTTGTTTCTTGGAACTTCATTGAGGGTGTTCACAGCAACTGCTTTATCAGAAATCGGGAAATATCTACCTCTTTGATCAAAGTCAATGGTACAAGCCAGGGTATTCATTCTCATGTCGTGCTCAATGCATTCTCTCTAGTGGCCATCAGGGGGCGACACCTCTGGTTGAAAATGACTCTACTTCTCTCTTGATTTATTCCCTCAGTAAACATTGTAAACATGAGTTTATGGTCTCAATCTCTAGTTTCAAGTCTTCTTCAGTACAGCATGATGTTCATTTAGTACATTATGGTCCCATTTAGAGTCAAACAGACCATAAAGCAGGGTATGCTTCAGGGCGGGGCTACGTCGTGATTGACAGCTCACTACCACAGCATTGTTGTCCGTGTTTTTGTCTTGTGACCCTATTTCGATGCGTTTTCATTTTGGTCGCCTAAAAATGTGTCTAATTCAACTCTCAGTTGTACTTAGCTCCATCCTCTCGTGTTACTTCTGGTTGCAAAAAAACCCCCAAGATGGCTAGGGCCAAAATGCCAAAATCAAGGCTTCATAACGGCAGTCCACAAACCAACGGGTGACGTCACGGCGACTACGTGAACTTATTATTATTTACAGTCTATGAAAATAACCTCAGTATGTTTGTGTTTCAAAACTTCAGATGTTCTTTTTAGTT
>NW_027176464.1:0-55000 GCF_023349555.1 Cebidichthys violaceus
ATACCGATGGCCTATTTCACGAGAAGCAGACTGAAAACCCATCTGTGCTCGTCCACATCAAAGCTGGAATATGTTGCGAGCGCCGCTTCACATATGCAGCGTCGCACGGACCGGCTCGGAGTCGGGCATCGCCAAACCGCCCGTGGGTCTGTCGGCCAAACGTTATTGGTTCACTTATTTTTTGCTCCAGTAGAAATTAAAAGGTTCTGCCCTGCCTTGACTTGGCTCAATATTTTTCGACCGTTGTCTATGAGAGCATCCTTTTTTTTTTCTTTTTTTTTTTTTTCCTGGCCTGCAGCTCGCTGCCAGATTGAGCAATGCCCAGTATAATCAATTCTTTTATTGGGTTACATTGGCTTTGAGCGAGAGAAAAGGAATCCCCGACTGTTAGAATAGTCTCTGCTTTGCTATATTAGGTTCAAGAGTCGTTGTAATAATTCTACCATAAGCCTATGAAACAGGATTTATCCCACACAAAGCAAAAGAAAGCTGCGAGCTCCGCCACGTGTTTTTTTTTTCTTTTTTTTTTTGGGGGGGGGGGGGGCGAGCTACTATTAGGCTAACATTTTAACACGGGCTCGAATCATACATTTCAGTAAACACATCTCCCTCGCTGTCTGCGATGAATAAAAAATGACTTGTAGCACTTAAACCTGTCCTTAAGCAGTTATGTTAAATTAGTAATACCCCCCCCTCCCCCACCCACTGCCTTTTTTTTATATATATATATATATATATATATCTGTCATGCTCTTTCAAATTCTGCTTGAGGAATCGCTGTGTTGAATTTAAATCTGGCGCGTCCGCTCGGCTCTTGACCTGGACACGGAAGCGATACTGTCTCAATTTTCTCCCTTTTTGAATTTTCCTTTATTGCATTCAAGATAAAAAAAAGAAAGTATTTTGTCTCTTCATCGCGCTTTTATGTTGTGTACAACCAGCAGGCCTTTCAGTCAATAAAGCTCCGTATTTGCTGCCTCCGTTCCATCAGAACTACCCATGATGCACACTGTGCTTTTTAGAGGTTAATTATTTTGCAGCATGTCTGGAACCTTGACTGCTGGTGAGGCAGACCTATAAAGGCACTTATTTGGTGAATTAGATCAACCGGTGGGGGGGGGGTGGGGGGGAAGTATCCGGTCTGGATCACGGATCCACAGTGGTCCACTCGTAGGCCTAGAGGCATTTTGAAGAACATTTACTGAGCAAAACTGCAACAATCGATACAAAAGAACACAAAACTTTTTTTCTCCTTGCTCAACAACTCCGTTGCCCGTTTTGCGGAGGACGAGTTCTCTGGTTTTCCTCCTGTGGGGTTGTTGACGTTCTACAACTTAAAGGAGAACTCCGTCAGTTCTCCACATCAAAGGGTCTTTTGCATACGTGAAACCAGCCGTATCTCATGATGCTCCTCAGGGAGCTTCTCAGACCTGTAGCCTTCTTTCATCTCAGCCTGAGGCTAGAGGCTCCGGGAGGCATTAGCATAACAAACCCAAACCGCTAACCAGACTGTTAGTGGTGGCGTTGCATTGTGGGCAATGTAGGAGCAGAGTTTTGATGGGGACTAAGGTTGTTTACTACTAGTACTTCTTTTAAACGTGGATATATTTTAAAGGCTGTTTCCAGTATTTGCTAGACTAAATTAAAATGTCACAACTTTTAGGCATAAAAAAAAACACCTTTTATGTTGTGAAATAATCAAACTGTGATGTTTTTGTTTTTTGTCACTTTGGATTTTATTGAGTTTTTTTCAAAGCTATTAACAGAACAGCACAACACCTACACAGATAATATGGTAAGTTATGCAAAAATGAAATAATAAAAAACGATGAATAAATAAAAAGAGTGCGTAGTTGTCTGGAAACATTTCTATATTCACACAAATATATTTTAATTCGGCATTAATTTAGGCATTAACGCCAAATACTGTTAAGGAGTGTGAATAACTCCAATGCATTAAAAGTCCCCTTCAAGATAAAAGCACAGGATTTTAATTTTTAAATTTTTTTTTTATTCATTCATTCAGGCAAAGGTCCGCAAGCCACTGAAAACGGGCCAAAAGTGGGTCGCGACCCACCAGTTGAGCATCACTGGTCTAGACCACCTTTCAACCTGCTTCGGTATCATTTCATCAACTCTGTTGTAAATGTTTTCAAACATGCTGGAATGTGTTTTGCTTATACTTTATTCTTTTCCATTTCCTATCATGAGCATCCCTGAGTCGTTGGGATGGAGAGTAATTAAATGAGATAACTTGTTGTTTTTGTTGTATTCAGTTTATACCCTGAGTATTGTCCATTCGTTAAGTTTGGGAGACCTATATCTGGTCGTTTAAGAGAAATAATAAGTTTGATGATATGTTCCTTCTTCCCTGTACTGACTTGCGCTGGTGACTCAGCGGACAAAGCAAAGACGGAAGGAGAAAGGCGACAGGCCCGTCTTCAGCCTCTCTTCCGTCTGAACCCTACTAGACGTGTTTCCATTCACCTTAATCCCAGCTGCAGGCTCACCATAATTACTTTTGATTCACCTAATTGCATTTTCATCAGAGCTAAATGTCTTTAGAACTTCATATAAAATATCAGACGCTTTCTCTGCGTCCAGACTAACCAGAAGGAAACGTGGACCCTTTAGTCGAGCGGCGTCTACGATGTGGAGGGTTCCCCCCCCCCCCCCCCCCCCCCCCCCCCCCCCCCCCCCACACACACACACACACACACACACACACACACACACACACACACACACACACACACACACACACTCTTATAAATCCAGTTTGATCTCCATTGATCAGGTCTAGTACGAAGCTCTCAAATCTTGGCTTTTTAGGATGGAGCGGTGCATTTGAGGCACTCCTGACCTCAGTATTCCTGACTTCAGCCTTGTGTGTGTGTGTGTGTGTGTGTGTGTGTGTGTGTGTGTGTGTGTGTTTACGTCCTATCGACCGTGGCTGAGGAACGTTTGTCCCAAAACAGAGGGTCCAGACGGAAAGATTAGTTCTGCAAGTCAGAAACCTCAGCTGCCGGCCAACTAATCTTTGAGTTATTGATATTGATTAAAAACCTCCCGCAGATGGATTAATAGTTGTTCAGTGCCGCGGTGCAGGAATCCCATTTCTTCTGGAGATTTGTAGTCAATTAGAGAAAGAGAATGTAAAATAATATCATATAATTGTAAAAAAATAAATAAAAATGTTTTATATAAACGAAGTGAAATGAGGTGAGGTGTGTGCAGTTTAGTGCTTCATTTACCGTACATAAAAAAAAATATATTCAACAGAGCCAGTGTTTGATTTTCACATTAAAATTACTCAGTAAGGCATATGTGATTTACACACAATGGAGGGGTGGGGGGGGGGGGGACGACAGATTGTTAAATCCGGAGTAAATTGGACTAAGAATAATAAAGTTCCGCGTTCTTTGGATCTGCTCTCGGTGATCACACGGCTTTTGAGTGCCAACCTTAAAGAGGCTTAGAATAATGAATTAGTCATCGAGATCTCTGAGGACATGAGGGGGAGAGTTTGGCCTAAATGCGCGAGTCTAACATACAATTAAAAGTTTAGACTTCATTACTCTAATTCTGAAATAGTCGAAATCCATTGTTCTGGTTGTTGGCGGTTTGCTTTGCATCAGGACCGGAATTTAACGGTAAAAAGAGGTTTTTTTATTTCTCTGTTTATTAAAATACGGAAAGCAGATGAATTAGCAACTGGTTCGTAATTAGTAAGGGAAGTTAAAGTTGATCTGCAGACTCTGGGCAGGTGGTTCAAAGACGGACTACGTTAGCCGAGTGGGAAGCCAAAGTTGGGCCCGGTTCTGGCGCCATTGGAGACGTCTTTGCCGTTTTTGCTTATGGCCCAACATTCTCATGTCGGGCCAACGCTGGCCTCCTGCCTATGGACGGAGAGTATATTGGCCCCGGTGCGTAAAATGGTTGGCTGGAGCTGAAAAGTCTTTTCAATTTAAAAAAAAAAAAAAAAAAAAAAAAAAAAGTTTTGTCTCGGTTACTGTTCATCAATCAGGTAAAGAATGGATCCAACAAAGCGGAGCGACTGCTTTCCAATGGTCTTATTTTGAAGTAAAAACTCCCACACACACTCAATATTCACTCATTTTTCATGTGGATTGTACAATAAGTTAATATGCAATATGTAAGTCAGCCAAATACTACCCCTCCTCCTCCTCCTCCTCCTCCTCCTCCTCCTCCAATCACTAATCAGCATGCTCTTTATTAACCCACTCATCTGTTCATGCAGCTGCCTCCAGATGCCAAATCCGACCACCTCCAGGATCAGTGTGATGTTTGCCAAACTGTGAGGTTCCGTTGCCGTCTGACGGATTATGAGGTTCCGTTGCCGTTATTAGGCATTATTGCCAGATGTCCGGGCCGAGGCCTCTTACGCTCCGATTAATTTGGTGTGACGCACTCGGGGCAGGAAGCTAATGACGGACGTGACGAGCGAGCCGTTGTTAACCGCGTCGCATAAATGAGCCGACGAACGATATCGCCTCGTGATAATATTGGAATCGGCGCGTCGACCAGCATGCTCGCCCAGTACCAGAGAATTCTGCACAATCTGTTAAAGATGGAGGGGAAAAAGGGAGGGAGAGAGAGAGAGAGAGACACACACACACACACACACACACACACACACACTGTACGTATGTAATTAATAATCAATCTAGATGTTATATTAATGATATTGTATATTAATGTTATTGTGTATTAATATTATTGTATGTTTATTTTTGTTGATGCTTTGGCAATACTGTTTCTAAACTTTCATGCCAATAAAGCTATTGAAATTGAAATTGGAAATTGAGAGAGAGAGAGAGAGAGAGAGAGGGGAGAGAGAGGGAGAGGGAGGGGGGGAGGGGGAGAGGAGGGGGGGAGAGGGAGAGGGGGGGGGAGGGGGAGAGAGAGAGAGAGAGCCAGAGAAAGACAGACAGACAGACAGACAGACAGACAGACTCGGATTCCGTATTCAAGATATTCGGCCCCAAAAAAATAAATTGCCAACTTAACCGTCTTGTTTATGTCACATTTTCAAATGAATGCTTTCTCCAATTTAGATTTTATGGCGAGCTGGCTGGTTTATAACCATCGCATTGCATCCAATAAAGGAGCAGGCAGTGCAGGCATCCTTGGCAACCCTTGATGGGGTGATAAACAAGGCAGCGGAGACCAGTGACCCGCTGTTCTCTTTTCATGTTTCAAATGGCTCCCCTTCTTTTTTTTTTTTTTTATATGTCAAGGTTCTGTTGAGGTGACGGCGTGGCTCCAGATTCCTCTCGTCAAGGGGGGGGGGTTTGAAATGAGTCTCTCCGAAACCAGAACTTGATTTTGTTGGTTTAAAGCTGTGACAAAAAAGAAATAAAGAAAGAGGTTTTCTAACTTTGTGGGTTTTGAAAGTAATAATCTCCGTGATGAATACGGAGCGAATATGCATGGCCTTAATACTCGAGCTGATGACAGACTCTTTTTTTGTCCTCACAGTGAGGCTGAGGTTGGGTGTGAGCTGACCCCGATCTGTCCCGCCGCTGTCAGTCCGCTCATTCGTCTGGCCGTCCGTCTGTTCCACGCGTTTACGTTTCCAAATTCCGCTGATTGGCCTAAGGGTGGGGGGTGGGGGGTGGGAGGGGTGCCTCCACGGCATATGTTTGCATGTCGTGCGTCTTTTGAAGCCACTGATTGCACTTCAAGGGAATGACCCCCCCCCCCCCCCCCCGATAGCTGGCTGCAAAAGGGACGTTCCACTTTTAACCGTTATCCGACAATTAGGAACCGTAACCAACACCGTTGGTTATTTAGTTTGCATGCTGTACTTTTTAAGGGTCTACTCGTCAAGCGAATCGCTGCCCGGTGTAGTTTGAAGGCTTCAAAAAAAAGGGGCCACTGCAAGCGTCGCCGTGCGAGAGACCGTCCTGTCCTGTCCTTCTGCCGACGCGATGTTGGACCTGTCTTATTTGCTGGGGTGAGCGGCGTTGCCGGGTGGGAGGTTTGAGTTCGTCGAGTTTGACGCTAATGTCGCTTCCAGTAAACGCAGCGCGACCTGCGCCGAGGTTCGCACAAGGTCTCCTGCCTCTGTGAGGTGTGTAATATCCTGAATGACACCCACCGTTGCGGTTATGTTGATGGGGCACAGTGGTGCGTTCGCGTCCTCGGAGCCTCCTACGAGAAGGCTGACGCCCCACCGTGCTTTCTGGGGCTCGATGATTAATTACCGGCAAAGTGTGAAAGTCGGCAGTCTGTTCCCCGCTGACCTCTCGCAGTGGGAGAGGTTGTCAGTCGTCACTTTTTATTCTCACAGACTACAAGCGGTTCAGAAAATCTAAATGCAAATGAGAAGAGATGAACTACATAAACACGTGATTGCATTTTTTTTTGTTTTTTTTGGAAAGCGCTCTGGGAAAACGGATTTCTCTTTTATTAGGTTTATTAGTTTGGTGTAAAGCAAAACACCGGACGCCCGACCAGTGGACACCGGGTCGTACCATTAAGTGTCGCGCTGCACTCGGCCGTCGCTATAATTCAAATCGCTGGTCCACCTTAAAAGGTCAAGTCTACCTTAAGTTAGCCTCGGTCAAAGTTGTTTGCTAACTTCCGGGCTAACCGCCCAAAAAAAACACACCGGCTGTGGTCAGAATTGCATTTTTTTTTTCTATACTATTCCTGCTATTCATACTGAAGCTGGATGTACTGTGGACCGTCACACGGTCCACAGTACATCCAGCATGTCGGAACCAGGCGGCTGTGGTGCGTTCACACCGCGTAATATGAGGATTTTGCGTACGGGAGAAATGCCTGGACCTATACGACATCAGCAAGAAATTGAGCCTCCTGGTCTTACTTATCTTCCCCACAATGCATTGCGTCTTCAGATTGGCTGTCAGTCTTGAGAGATCCACTGCCGGTGGAATCGTACTTCATTGGTAGCGTAGTACGCAGTACGCGCTCGTTTGAGTATATTGTAGTATGCAAGTATGTGATTTTTTATTTTTTTTTAGTAAACAAACACAACGTGTCCTGAAACGTGATCCTCCTTCCGAATGTTCAACAGGTTTTGCATAAAATCAAACCGAAAGTGAGCAACAGTTCCCCAGACCGGACCGGGCCAAAACAAGTGGACCCTAACTCAACATCGTTCACAGTTCCAAGGCATTGTTCAGAACTACGAGTCCAATACAGTGTGTGGCGTATGAATACAGATGAGTACGGTGAGCTAATGTTTGCTATGCGGCTTAATACTTAATGAAATGTTATTTTTATATACCTCGTCTCGTCACGCCGAGGCCTTGTTCCTCTTCGACAGAATAGATTGGTTTGCCTTTTCACAGCCACAGGCCTCGTAGTTTGCTGTGGCTTTACGAGAACACGGTGATAAAACTCCTCCGCTCCGGAATCATTACGAGCGTCGCCTTATTGTTGTGTTGAGATTTGTCGGGGAGCCCTCCGAGTCCGTCTCTACGAGCGCGGGGGGGTGTGGGGGTGGGGTGGGGGGGGGGGGGGGGGACACAAGCGTGATCCTTGATGAATGATGGGAGGTCCAACTCCCTGAAGCGAGCGGTCCGACGCCCCCTCTGGGAAATCAACGCGAGGAGCGAGACCGGGGCGAGCCGGGTTCAGACACCTCACCGCTGCCGTGTGACATTCTCCGCTGTTGGAGGAGTCATTTTTCACGCCGGCGCTTCGGCCCCTTTGCTCAAACATGCCGGAGGTGAGCCCGTTATCCCGACAAATTGTGTGTTCTGGGTCGAAATAGAGCAAGTGAACTCGCCACACTCTTTATGAGGATTGAAGGGGGCGGGGACGGGAGGGGGGAGTGCTCTGTTTATTAATTCCCAAACACCGTTCACACTGTTTGATGACGGTGCAACCAACATTTATTTCTCGGCCCGAGCCAACAACCCGACGCTTTGAAGCCGGAGGTGTCGTCAATCCGTCAACACTGGAGCCAATTAGTGTTTTATTTTAATAATTAAACTATTTGCCAGATTTATTTTGGAAGTGTGTATGTCAGGAGGTCTCTGTGGGAGCTCTCTCTGCTAGGTTAACCATCTGTCCCAACGTATTCCCGGCAGAGAAGCTCCATTTATAGTCCTGATGATTTCAGACGGAAACATTTACTGCCTCGTCCCGTCCTTTTTCCGTGCCGTGTTCAGGGTCTTCTCGCGTCCTCCCCTCCTTCATCATCATGTCCTCGCTGTACGGATTCGGGGGGGGGTGGGGAAATCACGGTTCAGATCGGATCACGGATCGGATCGGCACAAAAGAAAAAGATGCCTCGATTCCCCTCACTGGCGAACACTACCTTTCAATTCGGGACCCGCTCCTGCAGAGACCTGGACCAGACTCTCTTCGTTGTCCGTTGCCTGAATGTGGTCGGATGCGGCCCGTGTATTTGGACAGCGTGTCGGGATAATAAACCGGTATGCGGTCGGGGAAATCCAAATCCCATTTTCTCAGCCGACCAACTGATCTGATCGCTCGCAGGAATAACAACAACAACAACAACAACAACAACAACAACAACAACGCCCGGGACGAAAGTTGTCTCCTGTCTCCAACTGCTGTTGGGCAAGGTCTCTTGCAGAAGTGTGTTTTTGTGTGGTGGAGTTGCAGGCGTTCGTGGGTGGGTGGGTGGGTGGGTGGGGGGGGGGGGGGATGTTTGCAGATGGGGGAGGGGGCCAGGAGCGGTGTGTTGGGATGTGGCCTTGCCCTGAACCTTTTCTCCTCTAGGCTGGATGTCTGGATGTCTCCAGCAGAGACACACGAAGCTCCTGCGGGTCTGGATGAGTGATGGCAGGTCGTCATAAATCTCATCAATCTGCATTCTTCACAACCAGGAACTATTGTCTATATCTTGGAATAATGCAATGTTAATTTAAAATGCATCTCTTAAATGATAATTCATTTCAAGTTGGGTTTTTTTTTTTCATATAAACTGGAATCAAAGAAAGTTCCGTATCAGCAACATGCAATCGTCGGGACCTCCTTCACGCTTGGAAGCGATCTTATCGTGTTTATCAGCTGCTAATTGGTGCACCTGCATTTGTGGCTGCCAGCTTTAATTGCCTCCCACAGGTCTCATAATTCTGTGTGAAATGCATGATGGGATTCATCAAGTGCCAGCTTTAAGGACTTTCCGTGACGGTCTTAATGTCCTAAACTCAGATCTCTCTGAGAAGCATAATGAGGTTGAGGCTTTTTCCCTCTACATCATCTTTTTGAAGGTACTTCTGGCGTCCCGCCAAAATGTTTTGGTTTTTTTTGCAGATCAAACGCGGTGAAGTTTTAGGGAAAAGTGACATTTTTCACGAGCGATTTATGCACTCGATAATTCGCGGGGTCCTTCATCTTATGAGTAGTGTTGCTGCTCGGGGGGGGGAAGGGTTGCAGGCGTCAATATGGATCAATTAAAAAGTCCCGTAACGGATGACCTCATTAAAGTGATATTCTGAGGACACAACTACATGGAGTCATTATGAGTTAAGCTTCATACAAAAACACTTCTTTTTTTTGTCCAAAAATAGTGAATTGACACGATTCCCTGATGGAAGTTTTGCTGCAGATCAAATGAAAGCCTGCGCGATTAATCCGAATTTGATCAAAATTGCATTATGGTGACGGGCAATTTACAAAATCCAATTTTTTTTTTTTTTCTTTTTTTTTTTGTGCTGCAGAGACGTCCTGTCCTTACACATCATAGTGTACAGACTGAGGAAAACGTCTTTTGTTTGATCTGATCCCTGCAAAGAAAATCACACCGTACAATCAAGAATCAGCGCGTAGAAATGATCATTCCTTCTAATATCGCGAATCCTATTGAAAATGCAATATCAGCCGGAATAGTCACAATGAGATTTTATTTATTTCCTAATCGTGGTACACGGGGGGGGGGGGGGGACTCATCTTATTTTCTTCTTCTTTATTTGTTCATTTAAGACTCTAGTTCATGCGTGTTTTGAAAGGAAAACTTTTGGGAAAACGATCACACAAAAAACCCCCCCAAAGATTTCATTCTTAAAAGTAGAGCCACGTGTTGCTGATTTGTCTTTTGTTAATTTCGTCCTTTTCACATTTTCCGTCAAAATCCTGAAGGAGTGACAAAACGCTGCGGCGTGTTGAGTGGCAGCAGAAGAAAATGTCGGCAGCGAGTCCGAGTCAAAAGATCAGCCGTGAGATCCAAGAGGCAGGAGGGAGTTTGTCTCTGGAGACGACACGCCATTGATTTCTTTTTTTTTTTTGTGGATTCTCGGCTCACTTGTACGTCTTGCCTGCAGAGATGGACTCAAGTGATTTGTCAGGAAGATCCTTGTCCTTTTCAGACCGCCGACATCTTTTGTGATACGGCGTCGTTGCTGCACTACTCTGATTACAGATCAGTTTTTATTGAGTTGGATAGCTCAGCGCTTGTGTACCGTCACGAGACAGAAACGTCTCATATTCATGAGCTGCTTATTAATCCGTCCTCCAAACTAAATGACGGAATATGTTCGTCTGTTACTACCTTTTTTTTAAAAAAATTTTTTTTTAAAAGGACTTGGATCTGGCGCCCCTAATGGAAAAACAACACTGTTATCTCCTCCAGGAGATTCATGTCCTCCGCCGTGTGAGTATCTCTGTCTGTCCACGGCAAAAACTCTAATCCTTCCCCGGCAAACCGCATGATATTTTCGGCGTTCGTTCGCGGCTGCGTGCTCAAGGACCGCTCGTGGTCGCGGTGAACGACCTGTTATTACCTGCGTTATACTGCCACTCTGTGAATGCTGGGGGTCGTTGGGGGTCCGCTAGTGACGACGCACCTTTCTACTTCCTGCCGTTTTCTGATCGGAGAACCTTGAGGGATTACATCCAGGATCCGGTGGAGGAACACTGTCGTTTGTGTTGACCTAAAACACGATGCCTTTTTTCGATATTCTATCTATACCGTGAGTTTCTTTTTGTTTTATTTTGACATATTATACTATGACCTTTTCTAACATATTATTATGACCTTTTTAGTAATATCCATTGTCGGTTATGGCTGGAATTTGAACCCATGCAGGTTAAGAATCAAACATGGTTTAAAGCCTGACACTCTGATACCAGTTGAGCTATGAAAAACCTATGATATACAGATTTTTCCGACATACAATACTTTTTTTTTTTTCCGACATACTATGACTTTTTTTCAATTATTTCTACATACTTTACTATGTTTTGTTTTGACCTTTTTCAGACGCTACTTGGTAAAAGTTCGGGGATATTTCTTTACGCAAAACATATCTTGCAATTTAAAATTAGCAGTCTATAAACTTTTGCCGGCTCTACAACTGAAATTCGACAAAAAGCTTTTACACTCGGCTGAGTCGCTCAATCGGAATGAGAATAATAGATCCGGTGTGGATGGAGGAGACTGTAGCTTTTCACAAATGAATTTGTGAGAAACAAAAAAAAAATGGCCGCTTCCGTCTCATTTACCACATGGCTTTATCGTCTCATTGCGCCCTCTTCTGCTGCAATGGTTTAACGGCAGCTGAAATTTGGATGAAAACCACATCCCACAGGATTTTTATCTCAGAGGGATTTATGCACCACCCTCAGCCCCCCCCCCACTCCAAACTCTTTCCTGTCCATATGGCAACGGTTTGTTTTGGAAGACGAAATTAGCCTCTGCAGTCCTCTGGCCGCGTTGACTCAAACCTTCGACCAATCACGGCTGTCCATCGGTCCATCGGTCCCATCAGATTTGCGCTCGGTCCTCTTCCCCTTCCCTTCGCCCCCGTTCATTTGCGGGTCCTCTCAGGGGGTAGTAACGAGCCGCTCGTAATCGTATCCGGGCAGCCCCTGATAGCAAACCACCCACATGATCGCGTTCTGCGCTGAACCAGAAGACGGCGGCACATTTCTCCCAGGGAGCGGTGACATGTGGTCCACGCGCCGTCAGTCTGACCATCTGGTTGTTAATCCGTTATAAACAGGAATTAGAATGCTCACTTTATACACTACTGGCCTTTCAGCCCACTTATGGACTTCACGAACAGTCAGTGTTGAGCCCTGGTTGTTATTGAATCTTCACTTTCATGGAGACTGCCCTTCAGACCGTTTGGCTCCTCTTCCTCTTCTTCTTCAAATCGACTAATGACAGCGGGTCGGTGGAGAAGCCCTCATGAGTGTGTCCGCTGTGAATCGTCCAGTCAGTCACTCACGTGAAGTGATCCTGACGTGAACAGAAGCGCAGATGTCCACCTTCATTTGCGGCGTCTAGACACGCTGCGGGTGGAAAAAATGTTTTTTGGAACTTTTTCTTATCAACCATGCACTACTTCAGTTTACAAACGTCACTTTGACGACTTCTCTGAATCTCAGTGCAGCTGACACAAGCGTGAGTCTTTCAGAAGTTGAGTCTATATATATTTATCTATATATATATATTTGAACAAAAATCCTCAAACTTCACCGCTGAGCAGATCACTTGTTGTCATCTCATAATCATTAATATTTGACTTCTCCAGAAGCCAAATATTGTTCTAAAGGCTCTGAAAACATGGCCGCCGCAAAGCTCCACTGAGGCAGTGACGTCTCTGAGGGAGGACGGTTCAACCAGTCCTTCTCTCCTTTAGTCCTTCTTTATTTTTCTAACAACGGGTTTTTAGTCTCAACATTTGCTGTTCTGCCATTTAATGTAACTATTCAAGGACACTGACGCGTTGTTAGACTCCACAGGACTGTCGTTCGATCGTCCTTTCAAACAACTTGCTTTTAGATTTGACGGTTGATTTAAAGCTCTTGAAGCTCAACATTCCTTCGTTTTTTTTTATCTGCAAGTCACTGCATTTAACATTGTTGTGAACACGAAGTCTGCAGCTTATCACACGGCTGCATCATGTCGGCAGTGAATAATCCTTTTACCAACATGTTGGTTCACAACATTGAGACTCTGATAAATGAGTGCAGTTAAACGTCAAGATCTGACATATTATCACAGAGAAATACGTCCAGGCTTTGCGTCGGCTTGTTGCCGTTCCATTTCTCGTGATCGTTTTGCATCTTGTTGTCGACATTTTGCATCTTCTCGTGATCGTTTTGCATCTTGTTGTCGACATTTTGCATCTTCTCGTGATCGTTTTGCATCTTGTTGTCACCATGCAAAATGATCATTTTGCATCTTGTTGTCGACATTTTTCATCTTGTTGTCGACATTTTTCATCTTGTTGTCGACATTTTTCATCTTCTCGTGATCATTTTGCATCTTGTTGTCGACATTTTGCATCTTCTCGTGATCATTTTGCATCTTGTTGTCAACATTTTGCATCTTCTCGTGATCATTTTGCATCTTGTTGTCGACATTTTGCATCTTCTCGTGATCATTTTGCATCTCGTTGTCGCCATTTGGCATCTTTCCGGGACTATTTTGTGCCTCTTTGTGATCATTTCTGCGTGTTTATTTTGTAGTCATTTTGCAGCTCTTTGTAGTCATGCTGTGTGTTTGTTTTGTGGCTGTTTGGCGTCTCTTTGTCGTCATTTTGCGTCAGTATAAATGTCCCCGTGTTTGGAACGTCTGCTGGTTTCCTTTTGTGCTGCACAGAGAGCTCAGTAGATCCTTGACATTTTTGTCTAAGTCAAACAAAAACGATTACACACACACACACTTGACTGAAATTCTATTTAATGCGCCTTGTAATCAAACGCTTCCCCCTGCAGTTGATTCAGTGCTCATCCTGTTAGCTGGATATTTAGATAGAACCATTCGCTCCGGTCTCTCCTCCGATGGCAACAAACCTAAAAGAATAACTAACTCATTCCATAAATAATAAAAAGTCCTCCTCGTGTAAGTGAGTTACTTGCAAACTTATCTGTCCTTTTGACCAGCGGAGCGTCTGTTAATTAACAGCGAGTTAACAGTTGGATCATCAGCTCTCTACATGGCTGCAGTTCAAAACAGCAAAGTGCCCGAAACAGTCGCCGTGCTCTGGAGTACTTTCTATGGCTTAGTTGTGTTGTACGTGCTTTAAGACCTGCATGACGCTTTTTTTAATTTTAGCCATTCGTCCTTCTTTTTTTTTTTCTTTACAAATGGCAAATTTTTTGCTAATAATAATACAGATTTGACCTGTTGAGGGTTATTTTAAGCTTCAGTGACTGACTGTGAGATATTATTTCTTAGCTTAGATAATTGCAATTTTTTACTTGATATTATTGGTCCATTGAAACGAGGACGTCGTAGTCTGTTCTATTTACTATTGACGTCGTATTTTAATGACCGTAGCCGTTCTGAACCTGCGGTAATGCCGAGAGGTCAGCAAATGAATTACCTATGGGTGAACTGTCTCCATAATTGCTTGAAGAAAGAATTCAACCCATTAGTTATCAGTAATTAGGACCATTGATAGAAATGAATAATAGTGCGCACATTAGATTATACTAACCCTCAAGACACCATTTCAATTAAAAGTGAAATCACATTGAAATCAACTGGGCGACCTCGTTTCAATCGGCTGCTTTTTAATTGGAAAGAATCCACCGAGGTCCCTGACGTACCGGTCCACAGGTCCAAACCCTCGCCGTCCGTGATGCATCATCAGGCAACGGCTCTCACAGGTGATTGGCTGTTAGCGTTGGGCCGCCTCGTTAAAAATGTATCTGGGCTTTGAAAAGATGGAGATTGCGAACTCTGCAATAGCACGTTAAAATAGCCAATTCATCATAGTAATCTGTCCGTCGTGAATCAACATAGCGTGTCCTGTATGTCCTTATTAGCAAAGCGTGCGAACTGGCTTGGTTACGATCCGACTTTTGCACGTTTTTCAGACGACGTCAAATTTGTTGGTCTGAAGACTCTACAGGTGAATGAGGTTAAAAACGTGAACTAATAGATTTCACCATGAAACTTCCCCAGTTCATCACTCGCATTAAGACGATTATTTTTTGTATTACAAGTTTTCAGAAATGTTATGTTTAAATATGCAAATGAGGCATTATGTGACGGTAACTTTTGGTGAATTTGGGAGAAAATCATCAAAAGTGAGCGTGTCTCACATTTTAGTTGAGCTACAAAGAGTTCACTATTGCCGTCGATACATGTTTTTATCAGGACAGCGTTGTTACATGTTATTAATTATTAGATATGTGTTGTTATTATTATATCATGTTCGTCACACCACAAACCTCGCAGATTTCAGTGGTTTAGTTTTCAAAAATTTTCAAAAATATAAAAAAGTAAAATGCTTATGTTAACTTAATTTCTACATAAATGCTCTCGTTGTTCTCAAAAATAAAAATCCAAAACAATTCGGGGCTTAAAAACCAGACGGATAAATTTAGACCAAAAACATGTTAGGCTGAAAAGAATACATGGGTTATGAAATAGTTGATACAACCAATATTTGCTTTCTTCCCTTTGCGTTAAAATGAATGCTAAATCAAATACTCTGACCTCAGAATACAGATTCAACGTAGACGACATGTACAAACATTAAGCGAGTCGTACGGCACTTTTCATTACCGGAGACGGTTTCAAAGTGCTTTACGTAGAAGAAGGTGTTACAAGTCTAATTAAAAAGAGTAGAATAAAGAGAGGTGCGTACCCTGGGGCCATTTTAAAAGCACATTGAACAGAAAATGGCCTCTCAGTTGTGGCCAAGCTCAAAGTCAATATACCGTCGGCGGCTGAGCCATCGGAGTGGTTTCCTCTGCCGGAGTCTGGCTGCTCTCCCTGCAGACGGCCCACGGTGTCTCCAGCTAGACTTGAGCCATTAATTAGGCAGCTTCTCCACACAGCCTCAGCCGCCACAGTTAAAGTAATTGGACAGACATTAAGACAAGGAAATAAACTATGTTCCAGCCGGGACTGCCAAGAACTGGACACCTTGAAAGAACAAGCTTTTTTTCTTTCTTTTATTCATCACAGGATGTGGGCAAAGCTACACAATCGCTTCCTCTTTTACCGTGGGTTGTAATCTAGCTGTTGCTCTGCGTTTAGGTGACCCTGTTCTATATGTATCGAGTGTATTTTCAACCCCGTTCTCACTCCCGACAGGTCAGACGCCACGGCTTAGTCAGATTCCCCTCGGCGTCCTGGGCTTTCTAATTAATCCACGTCACGGTCCGACCGTCGGAAGAACTGGAGGAGTGTAAAGCGGCGGGGGGGAAGGGGGAGGTTGCTTTGGTCAAGCAAACACAGGACTTTCACCCAGGAGACCGGTGTTCGTGTAAAAACTACGTTGACTTGTTTTACCGCAGTTTTGTTACCGAACTTCTGTACTTTACTTACAAGTGTACATATTTCACGTAATAAACATGTTTTTCTTTTTTTGAACCAAAACGACAATCTCTCCTTGAAACTAAATGTGTACTTTTTTCTTTTTTTGTTGTAGTTTTGAACCTAAAAACTAAGTAAACCTACGTTGAAAGTTTATTTTGAAAATAATCAAACTGTAGTTTAGTTTGAAAAGACGTTGTGCATGTAACGAGAACGAGCGGGGGTGTAACGACACATCGACGTATCGGTGCAGTGATGAACGATCCAATAACCAAATAAGCAAAATACTATAATTTATTATTAGTGTAGTGATGTAGTAACGTTCCCTTCCTCCGTCACAGCGGTGGAAGACCTCTTCTTCTGGGGACAAGGTAAACTGATGCGTCTTGTAATCCTACTACAGAGATGTAAAGTCAGTGAGCTCCTCCTGCCCCTTTGCATGATTAATAGAAATCAAATCCCCCTCCTCTCAATAAGAACCAAGCGTCGTCTTTTCTCTGCGACTGCTTTTCTCTCTCTCAATCCCTCTCCCTCACACTCCCTCACATTCTCTCTCTCTCTCTCTCTCTCTCTCTCTCTCTCTCTCTCTCTCTCTCTCTCTCTCTCTCTCTCTCTCTGAAATCCTCTCTACCTCACTATCCCTCCCACCCCTCACCCTGCAGTCAGTGCCTGTCCTAGATTTATTGCTCTCCATCTCTCTTTCTTTGTCTCTTTCTCCGTCTCTCTCTTTCTCTGTCTCTCTCTCTCTCTGTCTCTCACTCTCTCCGTCTCTCTTTCTCTATCTCTCCATCTCTCTCTCTCTCCATCTCTCACTCTCTCCGTCTTTCTCTGTCTCTCCATTTCTCTCTCTCTCAGTCTCTCTCTCTTTCCATCTCTCATTCTCTCCATCTCTCTCTCTCTGTCTCTCTCTCTCTCTGTCTCTCTATCTCTCTCTCTCTCTCTCTCCGTCTCCCCCTCTCTCTGTGTCTCTCTCTCTCTCTATCTCTCTCTCTCTCTCCGTCTCCCCCTCTCTCTGTCTCTCCATCTATCTCTCTCTCTCTCCGTCTCCCCCTCTCTCTGTCTCTCTCTCTCTCTGTCTCTCCATCTATCTCTCTCTCTCTCTCTCCGTCTCCCCCTCTCTCCGTCTCTCTCTGTCTCTCTCCATCTCTCTCTCTCTCCGTCTCTCCATCTCTCTCTCTCGAATGCGCACACTTGCTCGCTCAGTCCTTCTCCCACTTGAGCTACTTTCTCATTTTCTCCCACACTCTTCACAAATGATTTTCCGGAGCTACGTCCGCTGTAAATCCCAGCACAATTAGCAAACAAGTAGACTCCCTCACGACGGTATAATACCGGGGTGGTATGGTAATGTTTTTCACCAGGTACCCCCCCCCCCCCTCAGTAACATCATTAGCTCTGGCACGACGCCTGTGTCCACGATCCATTCTTTTCCCTCAAAAGCACAACGCTTCCTTAAGTATTCTTAAATGTAAGGGAATGTGACATGACCCCAAGAGTAGGGCTTTCCATTTATCCAATTTTCCAAGTCGGGACACCTTCGAGGATTACTTCTGCCGACAAAACAATCGAGTAAGCACAAAACACAAAGCCTGCTGCCAAACCGTCTGAGACCAGAAGGTCTCTGTTTTAATTTGTCATAGAAATCGCCTCAGAAATAAGGATTCGGCAGGTCGGACTTTCGGCAAAGAAAATTGCAATCGGCGCATCTCTACTCGTCATCTTGCAATGTTGAATGCGTTGGCAATATATTTTGTTATTGTCACAACCATCCAAACACCATCTGGTCTCCGCCAACTCTTGAGGGAAATGCTTGGCTCCGTATCTGCTAGAAGACGCTTCACGATGTTCACCGGCCGCCAATGTTGCTGTTGATGAGTCGGTCAAAGGACTTCAACTCACCGCGAGTCACCCCTTTTTTTCTGTTGTCACATGACACAGTCCTTTGATCGATCGTTTCATGAAAGGTTATTGATTGGGGGCCGTGTGGAGTTTTTGGTAGTTCTAGCTGTGAGGGCGAGGAAGTTCACGTGACCTCTGCCGGTTTCCTGCTGTTCCACTGATTGACGGCTGTAATTTACGTGCCGACCTGACCGCTGGAAGCAATTTAGGGTTCAACGTCTTTCCCGAGGACACTTGGACGGTAAACGTTCTAAGGAATGTACCGAACTGCCAGGGAAGGCGGCGGAACGCGAATGCCGCGTCTCAATTTGGTCCTGCAAGTCAAGATCGCAACAGTTGAACTTCTTCTTCTTCTTTATGCCAAACTGCAACCGCACAGAACATTACCGCCAACGTTTGATCGCTTGCGATTTAAAATGGAATAGAAATGATCGGGACTTTATTTCTTCGTGCGCCACTTGTTTCACACGAGGTGGAAAGTACGCCGCCGTCTCTCCTCGTTTTTCTCATGGTTTGGCCGTCCTTCCTCTTCCACCCTGTAGTCCAGGATTTTGTGAACCTCGAGGGTGAGAAGCGTCCAGCGTTCTACTCTAAACTTTCCGACGGTGGCGAGTACCCACAGTTCACTGTGTGAGCAAACTTCTCATCTCTCATCTCATCTCATCTTCGACTGCTTATCCGGGATCGGGTCGCCGGGGCAACAGCTCCAGCAGGTGGACCCTAAACTTCCCTTTCCTGGTGCCACATCAGCTCAGCTCTGACTGGGGGGATCCCGAGGCGCTCCCAGGACCAGTTTGGAGATATAGTCCCTCCACCTGGTCCTGGGCCTCCCACGGGGTCTCCTCCCAGCCGGTCGTGCCTGGAACACCTCCCTAGGGAGGCGCCCAGGTGGCATCCTTACCAGATGCCCGAACCACCTCAACTGGCTCCTTTCCACGACAAAGGAGCAGCGGCTCTACTCCGAGTCCCTCACGGATGACCGAACGTCTCACCCTATCTCTGAGGGAGACGCCCGCCTGAGGAAACCCATTTCGGACGCTTGTACCCGCGATCTAATTCTTGCGCACTCAAAATAGCAAGTGTGCAAGTGCACAGAGTGAGGCTCGGTAGAAGAGTGCCGCAGGGCTAAAGGGTCGCCAAACAACTTTGTTGAGAAATTGGCAATCAATGTAAAATACTACTGTATTCTATTTTCTCACGCTGCTTTTTAGTGTTTTAGTGACGGTTTGTAGTGTTTCAATGAATGTTCTTAATAGTTTTTTTTTTTATCTCCTTTTGTTTTGCCTTATGCTTTGATGCTTTTAATGGTTTTATGTGAAGCACTTTGAATTACCTTGTTGTTGAAATGTGCTCTACAAATAAACTTGCCTTGCAAAGCATGTGCAACATTCATGTTTTATTATTAAACTAATGTATAACTGAAGAGTATCTCAATTGCTTAAACTATTTTCTCAATTGATTAATCTGCCGATTACTTTCTCAATGAGTTGATGGCAACGGCAACTTCAATTACAAGATGACCTCACTGGTTCTGAGTCCTGGGTGGGAATGTTCATGCCGTGAATGATGTGGAAAAAGAAACGACCGTTCACCGTGAGCTCTCTTCAGCGATGACGCTCACGATTTTAAACGTCTGGACTCGAGTCTCACGGTGTGTGTGTGTGTGTGTGTGTGGGTGTGGGTGTGTGGCGTGCAGGACGTTGAGCTGTCGCTGCTGCTCTCCTTGTGAATTAATCTGGAACATGTTGGCCACGTCCCAAAAAAATAAAATAAAATGTAGAAACTCATCGCCTGTAGCTCTGGGTATTAAGGTCAACTGTTTGGACAATCCCGACTGATGCTAATCCACCAAGTCACACGTAATCTTGAGACAAAATCAGCTTATTCTTTGCGTGTTCTTCAATTGTTTTGTGTTCGTGAGCTTTTTGTTTTGGAGGACTTGTCCTTTGGGCTCAGCCCTGTTTGTCCTGGTTATTCATGGTCTCTGTTCCGTTCAGCGAGCGACTCAATTTAAACCTCCAAATGTCACCTGGACACGAGCTGACGCTGGAGTTGTTGATCGTGAACACACACACACACACACACACACACACACACACACACACACACACACACACACACACACACACTGAGGAGCTTATTAAATATGTCTACAAAGGCTGCGTTGATGTTCGCTCGTGATCTACATTAACAATAAATAGGCCTGAATACATTTTGTTTAATTATTAAGTAACAATCCGCTGTAAACGAAAATGTACAGTGTGTAATATGTATCTCGTTTTATGAGATGCAGCTAAATGTTGTCTGTTGCACTTCACAATAAAAGCAACAATCGAAATAATGATTGAAAACATCATGTCGTATAAAAGGCGAGAGAAGGCAGAGAAAAGCATGTTTTTCTCAAGAAATAGATCCTCGGATAAAACTTAATTTCAGCCCTATTTAAAATGTCAACAACCCCTCTGCAGTAATATACTTTCTTTCTTTTTAGACTGTGGCTTTTCATTTGATCAGCCTCAAACCCTCAGAATCCCTCACATCGCTCCCCTAATACAGCCAATTACTTAGCGAGTGGCAGGCAGCCGAAACTGTCTCCAGCTTTCAGTTATGAACCAACAATAATACTCCTGTGACACTTTGAAAGATTATTTAATCATTAAGTTATTTGTGCTGTGACGTCAATAATAGCATTTGAAAACCGGTTTAGTTTATCAGACATTTTTAAGCAACTAGTCAACAGTTTATAGACTTCCTAAGAACGTTAATAAAAGCCTTTCTTATAATTGTTAAACTTGCACTACGAACATTTATTGAGTTTAACTAACTTAAATATGATGTCACTGTTCAGCCTTTAATAATCTTGCTGTTGCTTTATTAACATTTGTACGTACAATATATATAAATGTTAATAAAGCAACAAAAAAGATGAAAGGTTGAACAGTTAACCGCATTTATTAGCGATTTAACTGTTTACTTGTTAACAGCTAACTATGCTTTTTGCAGTTACCGAATCTTGTAGATGTGAAAATGAAGAGAAGAGAGTTTTTGGAGTAGCAACCAGCGGGAAGTGTTTTAATGAGCACAAGGCAACATTCAACAAAGTCCAACGTATCAGTTATTACAGCTTACCCTCATAGTCTAATCACCCCCCCCCCTTAAGTCACTTTCCACCAATCGGATCAGTCGGCCGAATCACATAAACAAAGCATCTCTGGTTTCCAATACGGGGCCTTTCATAATGCCTAGTTTGGTCATGTTCTTTCGAGAACATTATACCAAAACATGTTGACAGGATGTTCTGCTCATTAGCCGGGAAATGTTTGGATTTTCCCAGGCGCCATTATCTATCACTCTCAGGCTGCTGGCACTCATACTTTGTAAGAAACACTTGTTTATTCAGCTGGATTGAGATATCAGAATCAGACCATGGCTTTAGTTTAATTCTAAGTTATATGATGATTTTCTTTAACAATCTAAAGCGAAAACAATTTCTTATCAAGGTTTATAAATCCTTTATTATGCAGTTATTAACAGTTAATTAAGCTTTTTGCAGCTACCGACTCTAGTGAAAACAATTTCTTATTAAGGTTTATAAATCCTTTATTATGCAGTTATTAACAGTTAATTAAGCTTTTTGCAGCTACCGACTCTAAAGCGAAAACAATTTCTTATCAAGGTTTATAAATCCTTTATTATGCAGTTATTAACAGTTAATTAAGCTTTTTGCAGCTACCGACTCTAAAGCAAAAACAATTTCTTATCAAGGTTTATAAATCCTTAATTATGCAGTTATTAACAGTTAATTAAGCTTTTTGCATGCTACTGGATTAAAAGCGAGAGCCTCGTTAGGGTTGATAGATTCTTTATTATGCAGTTAATCATGATTAATAATCTTACGATCAGTGATAAACATGTTTATGTCGCTTTTATTAACACGTAGTAATATCAATACATATCTTATAAGGGTAGTACCTATTATTAGAACCTGTATATAAAGCGTTACCATAACCTCTGTATGGAATTATAATATTTTAATTTGAATGTGTTTCAGGTCAGCGAGATGACCCGTTGAGCCTGCAGCTTTTGTGGGTCATTAAATAGCGGAGTGCTGTAAAACAACCTAAACATCTGCAGCAAAACTAAATCCATACTAACTGAAACGACATCAAATGCTCAATTTACACATTTAGCAAATATTTAAAATACACTTCTTTGCTCGTTCCCCATTCACTGCTTCATACAGCAGTTTTTTCTTTTTTTTTTCCTCCACAGAAGCTTTCCTGGTCACATGACTCCACTCCCCAGGTATTAAGTAATTCCCAATCCTGGTATGTGGTATGAAAGGATTCTTGTGGGTCTCTCGATGGGAGTCGAGTGGAGCTCGTGCCGTAACGGAGAGCGGTGTAACGTGATTGCGATTGTGCGGTCGGCTACAAATAGAAAAGGGGAATTGGTTAATTACCGAAATGTCAAAACACCCAAGAGTGGAATATGATTTAGCACGGTTAAACAGGCACAAACGGAGGCACGTTCCCCCGGCTTGCGGCAAGGGGGGGGGAAGAAGAGTGTGACACAGTAACCGACGCGATGTGAAACCGTAACCTATCTCGAGAGGCCAGGCCGCTCGGTGCTTTGAAGCTCGGTTGGGATTCAGAGACTCCGGCTCCCCCGTCTGAACCGTGAGGAGTAAAAAGAAAAATCAAGAAACTGAGATTATACATTAAAGTCACGCCTGAACTGATGAGGCTGACTGCTCTCTCGCTTTAGTGGAATACATTATCCGGGCCATAAGTGGGGACTGTTTGAAAGTATGCGACTGTCGCTGCGCCCTTCAGAAGTGTCCGTGTGATGTTCACTTCTGTCGGGGAGTTCGGTGTATTTTTAGCGGCGCTCGTCACTCACTTTTACGGCTCCGTGCGTGCGGCCTGTCGGGCCGCGCGTTTGGGCCAGAACACGAGCAAACAGCAGGGCCGGGTTTGATGAGGTGCCACTTAAGTGAAATCCAGACATAATCTGTCTGTGCTGACGCTCTGACCTCAACATTAATCCTGTAGCACACTGGAGGATTCGGCTGTTTTTTATTTTCGGTGTCCTCCCGTTGCACTCTTTTCACGAGGAGCGCCGGGGCTTTGTTGTTAAAAATGAAATAAAAAAATCTGTGAAATCATCATCAGTGATATAGTAGTAAATATATATTTCACACATATAACCATGCATCACTAAGGGGTCAATGAAGAAGTGATGTTTGGTGGAATATGAATCCTTTTGAATTTCTTAGTAAATCTATTACGAACGAATGGTCATATATGTTGAAATAGTTTTTTATTATGACGTTTTTTTTCTTATTCTTCAGTTGAATATTTGATCAATCTCTGCCTCAAGAATTTCCTTCAGGATTAATAAAGTTGTATCTCATCTAGCCTCACCTTATCTTAGCTTACTTTAGTTTAGCTTTCCTTAACTTACTTTAGCTTAGCTTACCTTGGCTTACTTTAGTTTAGCTTAGCTTGGCTTACTTTAGTTTAGCTTAGCTTACTTTAGCTTAGCTTACCTTGGCTTACTTTAGTTTAGCTTAGGTTACTTTAGTTTAGTTTACCTTAGCTGAATTTCCTTCAGGATTAATACAGTTGTATCTCATCTAGCCTCACCTTATCTTAGCTTACTTTAGTTTAGCTTTCCTTAGCTTACTTTAGTTTAGCTTACCTTAGCTTACTTTAGTTTAGCTTACTCTAGCTTAGCTTACCGTAGCTTACTTTAGCTTAGCTTACCTTAGCTTACTGTAGCTCAGCTAACCTTAGTTTACTTTAGCTCAGTTTAGCTTAGCTTACTTTAGCTCAGTTTAGCTTAGCTTACTTTAGCTCAGTTTACCTTAACTTACTTTAGCTTAGCTTACCTTAGCTTACTTTAGCTTAGCTTACCTTAGCTCAGCTTACCTTATTTGATCTTAGTCGATTTATGTAAACCATTACTTTTCCTCAAAGTTAACTGTATTTTGACAAACAAAATTAAAATAAAATACGCCACCTCTGTAATCTCAAATTAAGATGTTGTGATAGAGTTTTAAAATCTGCTAAAAACAATGCTCCCCATATTCTTAGAGGACACTCACCCTCGTTTGTAATCGAAATCGATGACTCAGCATTTTTCCAGAAGGCAGCATAAATCGTCTCTCTGTCACTGCGGCGAGGGCAGCGCTACATGCAGATCAACGGCTTCCAGCTTCCCTCCAGTCCTCCGCGTTAGGATGACCTCACGAGTCAATTAAAAATATTCACGTCGACGCTGAAAATGCGTGAAAGTCATGGATTACGCCGCACTAATCGCGGCGGCACCATCTACGGCTGATATGAGGTTCCACCGCCAACGTTCTTCTTATTTCGACCTACAAAAACCCACCAAGTGATCGCCTACTGCTTGAACCTTTTGTGTTCTGTACTTTGCAAATTAAAAAAAAGTGGATTACATGCTTTAGCTGCACACGCACACACACACACACACACACACACACACACACACACACACACACACACACACACACACACACACACACACACACCAATTCCTTCTGCCTTTGGGTGATCGACCAATAAGGAAGCTGCACTAAATAAGGTGCACATATTCCAGGTTTAGAGTTTAAGACGCGACTAAGTGGCAGCAGTCTGGAGCGTCTAAGCAGCGCGAGCTCGTCTGCACGGAGACTTTTTCTGGAGGTGTCGGGAGATGCGGTGGCCTACTTTTGAGGATGTGATCCATGTTTAATGTCTCTCCGCCGCGTAGGTGGCAGGCGGGGGGAGGAGGGGGGCGACATGTGTTGTCACGGCGTTGTCTGCGTGTCGACGCCAACAGATTCCCCTTCAGAGAGGATGAGCTGATGATGTCTCAAAACCTGCCGTCTCCTCGTGTGAAACCCGTCCACGTGTCGTACCTAGACGGGTGTGCATGAGGTCATTTTGATGCGCTTTATTAACGACCTCATCAGGATAAGTGGTCATGTTGACTGTACATCAGGCGGCTCGCATACTCGTTAATCAGGAGCGTCTTCTTTTTTTTTTTTGAAGGTTACGGAAAGGAAGGCTGAGGAAACATAATCGACAAATATGAAAAAATATTTGCTCCAACACGACTCAAATCTGAAGCTCAAAAGCTAATTTAGCGTGAGGACAGCTGTTTTTCCAGAGGTGTGAAGACACTACCACACTGTTTAGTGTGCCAGGAAGAGACCTAGTATTTCCAAATGCATAGTATGTCAAATGCAGTACGCCAAAAACACCAGGAAGTTCTACTACGTCCGGTTACATAATGCAGTTTGTAACCTAGCTGGCACTGTTCTTACCCACAATGCATTGTTCTTCAGCTATATGAGCAAAGAGGGTCAAAGTTACCATAGTACGACGAAGTATTAGCCCGACTTCAATGCGTACTGAGGGTACCTGCAGTGCGCACTGGAAGTAAAAAGTATGAGTTTTGCAGAGTATTAACCCAACAGCTGTAACAGATTAACGTAGTGCAACATATAATGCAACCTTAAGTGAAGCTGTATTTATAATCTGTTACATAAGTAACCTCAGAGCTGGACGCAGCATGAAGAGGAGGAAACTCTCTCTGATCGTTTAATGCACAAAACTCCTGCTTCTGGAAAAAAAAACGGGTTTTTCATATTGAAGTCCCGTATTTAGTGAAGCAGCATGCAGCTCATGTCAAATGTTGTACCATCAGACGTGATTGTGATCTAAATGATATTTAAATGTCATGTTGTAGAGTCACATGAGGGTACAGATTATCATTTTTTTTTTTTTGGATGAATATTTAATGACGACATGATACGTTTGCCCTTTAAGGACCCACGGTGACACAGCCGTCACACACACTTTGAATATCCTGGACACTTCCTGCTGCAGCTCTGTCCTTTTTGATTTTTAACTTTAACACACACACACACACACACACACACACACACACACACACACACACACACACACACACACACACACACACACACACACGGGACATCCTGGCGAGGTCATGTGACGGCGAGTTCATTTGCGTCTCCATGGCATCGCTTCCAAAATGGCGGCCTGGCCGGTCAGCACATTTGGCAGAACGAGCTCATTTCAAAAAGCTTGATTTTTTTTTTTGTTGCCAAAGGTTCCAAAGCGTTTCCTACATTCCATCTAAACCGTGCTTATCAAACAATTTAATTTTGGGAAAAAAGTTCTGAATATATTGTCGTGACTCATGTCAATAGCAAAGAGCTGCTCAATTGATTTAACCAATTTCAATTATTTTTTGTTAAAATATGTTCTGTTGTTGAATTCAAAAGACATTCAAACAAATATAAACATAAACAAATCAAAGAATTTTTGCATATCGGTAAATAAAACGCAAACGAACAAGATTTAACTCCTATTTTGGTCAAGTAATTTCATAATTATTTTTTTTTTGGATTGGAACGAACAATGGTGTTCAGAGCGCACTGCAGATCGTCCGAGGAGAAGACGTTCTCGTCTTGTAAAACTATTTTTTTTTGGGTTAAACCGAAACGAGAAAAGTTATAATTTTGACACGTGTTGTGGAAATGCAAATAAAAAGACCAAGTCGATTTGATTTTAAAATGAGTGCATTTATACGTGACGTGTGCAACATTTCACATCTCTGGCTCTAGGGCGTAATATCTACAACATATTTTCAGAAATGTGTTCCGTGTGGCCCGTTTTTATATCCCCTGTTTTCATTTCAGGAAAAATGAGCTTGTGTTGTTATGCGCTATTAATTTTGTGTTTTTAGATTTGATGCGAGTTGTTCTTTGTTGTTTCCTACATGCAGTCTGGATGGTGTTAGAAAGCTGAATTTACATCATCGGCATGCTTCTGACGCCATCGGCCACTCGTGACACTTGACTTTGTTATTGCCCTCTTTTATCTGTGATGATGTTGTTGTGAAGGAGGCACTCCAGCAATGAAGTTTGGAGACTCACCAGAGACGGTGGAAGCGGTGGAGGCCGAGATAATTGTCTAATCTCTGGTTATTATCGATCGCGAGCGTCTGAAATGATCTTTTAAATTAATTTCCTGCCACTGTTGGCAAGCAGGTTGATGTTGTTGTTGTTGCGACAAAAATTTTGTATCTACCATTTTTGAAATCTCTGAGCTAAATTCCAGTGTTCCAACGGCTCAGCAGCTTCCAGGGGACCCTGTTGTTGGTTTTTTTTGGGGGGGGCGGGGGGGCGGTACTGTACACGTCTATAGTGGAGCCTGCATGAACCTGGACCCAAAAACCTCAAGCAGCTAAATGGAATTCAGCCATTTGTTTCTTTTACTCCTTTTATCCATTGTGTGTCGATTCGTCTTCTTTCATTCAACGTCATGCGGAGAAACGTTCACCAAACTTAACATTGATTTGTTGATTGGATATGACTTTATGATGATGTAGAGATGCAAACAACAAGTCTTTTCATTATAGATGTATTGTTTATCATGGTCTATATAAAGAAATCAGTCAAAATACTCATTTTACAGGAATGTAAAACCAAGAAAAAACTGAAAATTTGAGAACTTGAAACCATCAAAAGTTTGGAATCTTTGCTTGAACATAAACCATTCATCGACTCCATTTCCTTTTGGCGGCCCGGTCGTCGCAGCTCTGTATCTTCTACTTCTTCGCGACGTTCTTTCCTAACGCGTCGCACGGAAATACGACATTAGCTCCACGAGGTTTTTGTCATTTTAACGAGACGGTCGCAATTGTTCGACCAGAAGCAAAAAAAAAAGCAAGACGTCGGAAGGTTTGAACGGAACGCCGAAGGTGTCGTTGACGTGGAAAGGTCAGCGCTGCTCTTTTGGATCTGGTTAGTATTGATTGACCTATATCCCAAACCCAGTTATCCAACGTCTCCTTTTGCTATTTCCATCCATCTAATATGTTTTCTATGCTTTGGTGAATAAGCTGGGAACCTGCTCGTAAAGTGAAATGTCAAACCGTCTTCAATGTCTTTTCAACAATAATAATACATTTAATTTGTATCGCACTTTTAAAAAGGTATTTAAAGGCACTTTACACGGTATAAAACAGAAGCAATGAAAGCAGTGTAAACAATGCAGAGAGATGACATTATGTTACTGATTTATCGATTCATTGATCACCGCTGCAGCACATAAACGGCAGAGCTGAGAGAAACGAGGATCCTTTACCTCTGGTTCTTTACCACAGAAGACACTAAATAAAGCACAAAATCACGTGTGTGTGTGTGTGTGTGTGTGTGTGTTTCTAAATGTTGTAATGAAGATGTAATTGCTTCAGGGTTCGCTAATTGCAACGTGTTTTTATTAAATCCACATCCAGTGTCCGTCGCCGTGTTTCCATCGATACGTTCCAAGTTTTAACACGCAGTGAAACGGCTGCAATAAACTTCCTGTAGATATTTATGTTCAACGCAACTCATCGTTGATGATTTCCAGTAAGTTTGTTTTCCGGTGAAAATCCTCTAATTTCTTACTTAGTGATGTAATTGAAAAAAAAAGTTAAAAACAGCATATGTGTCGTTGGGATTTCAGTGAATATTAAATGCAGTTGGATTTACTGTACTCTCACTGATTTAACAGTCAGAAGCTGTTCATACTGCTGTTTGTATCCGACCCGGCGTACTCTTGTCGGTTCATTAAAACAGTGTGTGACAGTGATCCCACAGTGATGCACCTCAGACATGTCTCTGTGTGTCTGCTCTGGGGGCACACAATACTAATAATACTCTTAATCGGTTCATTCTTCATAAATATACACGTCGGAGGCATTAAAGTACTGCATCAACTTCTGTCGGTAGCAGAATTGGATTTTGCAGGATGACAATCACCCAAAATGTCCAGTCAGCGAGTTCCATGTCCTCCTGTATAACTCAGGCGGCAACCTCCGCTTCTGACGAGTGAAGCCAAAGCTTCATGTTGTTAACGCTGCATTCTCTCTAGTGTCCACCAGGGGGCGACTCCTCTGGTCGTATAGAAGTCTAGTCTAAAATGACTCTACTTCTCTCTTGATTTATTCCCTCAGTAAACATTGTAAACATGAGTTTATGGTCTCAATCTCTAGTTTCAAGTCTTCTTCAATACAGCATGATGTTCATTTAGTACATTATGGTCCATTTAGAGTCAAACACACCATAAAGCAGGGGATGATTTAGGGGGCGGGGCTACACTGTGATTGACAGGTCTCTAACAGAGACGTATATACGCCGTCTCTACGTCACTCCTCCTCAGTCTGTTCATCGGTTGCAAAAAGTCAAGATGGCGACGACCGAATTGCAGAACTTGAGGCTTTGAAGTCAGCGCGACTACGTCCACTTCTAACAGAATTAACTTCAGGTGTAAAAGATGTTTATTCAGAGTTACTGGCTTTCTTTGAGATTCCAATGCACTTTGTTTATTAGTGAAACATCTGTATATGATTTGAGTCCCAGCATCCACATTCATCTCTGGATGATGAAGTCACCATTTGATTGTGATATTCCAAAAGTCTCAGCGGAGCTCATTTTAACAAACGAACCCCGACAAAATGACAAGCTGGCTACATCTGTTCTGTGCCGGCTCAGCAGCTGGTACTGTTAATATTCTGCATCTTCTGATTAATGTCTTCTCCGCAGAGAACTGGAAAGTGTCGGTCCAAGCTGGTTGTTAAAGGATAAGCCTGGTGATGTTCTCCATCTCGCACACAGCCCCTCGCTGCTATAAATACTCCGTTGAGCGCCCGGTGATCAGCACGAGTCTCCAGCTGGCATTATTTTTTTGCCTTTTTCTACAAATGACAAAATATATATTCCTGAAGGTTTACGTCCTTTTAGGAAACCGATCGGTGCTGAGAGATGCAGAACTCCCGGTGTCCTGAACTCGTCCTCGTCGTGAACTCGACGTAAACTTTGTCTCCCGGCGGGTCTCTGAATGCGTCACACTGGTGGTGTGTTTCTACTGCGGTACCGATGTGCATTTGTAGCATTGTTGTCGTCTACCTCAAGCTCACGTCGACACGTCGTCAGCTGAGACATGGCACCGCGTGTTGCGGCTCAACCTCTGAGGACACAGAATGGCAGGAAACCCTGAAAACATCCAACAACTTGACGACACAAATGCTGCTCCAACGCTCCATAATGGACACGTGTCCAATGTCCCATTAAAGACACTTGAATCTGTGGTTACACAGGATTACATGATATACCTATTGTGTTGATATTGACAGCAGTTACTTAAGCTATCGTGTTCTCCTGTCCTCTTTATTTAAACGCTCTGCTAATGATGTGTTCCTTGTCTCTCTTTGTCTTCCTGTCTCATGCTGACGTCCTCCTCCTCTTACCTTCTGGATCAGGTGAGTGCAACTCATTGTTCTCAGTGTTTGTTGATCTCATGGGAGCGACGGAGGTCCACGATGTCTCTGTAAACGGCAGCGTCACGTCTCGGCTCTTTTTTTAAGTGTGGCGATCTGCTTTTCTGTGAAGTGATGATTTCATGCCCAGTGCATGCTGGGACAGGCTGCAGGCCCCTTTCCTGGTCAGGGTTTTGAGCAAGTTGAGAAAAACGTCAAGAGTTTTAAAAGAATCCTTTAAAACTATTTAAAGGATTCAGCTTCTGGTGGCTGAAACTGAAAGCACTCAAAAGATGTCGGGGTACTTCAAACGTCCTCTTTTGTTCGTCCTCCGGGTTCACCTGGTTCTCCGTTCGCTGGATCACTTTGAACCCGCGTTAGTGATGTTGACGGGTCGGTGGGTTCGTTTCTTTTCATCTCTCAGTCGAACGACTTCATTTGCTCCACCGTTTACTCTAAAACGGAAACAATGCATTTTGTTTTTGGGCCGTGCGCTCTCCTCATCGTTCATCATGTTAAAGATGGTGACCAAAGGCAGAATGGGTTGCCAATTTATTTACAATCGTTGCCAACGGCAAACTGGCAACCGTTGCAGTCGAGCCCTGAACTCTTGACGAAGAAGTTTCACTTCTTTCAACATGCTTTTCTCTGCTCTTGCTTTCTGTCTTTAAAAAAAAAAATCCAAATAAATAATGTGAGAAGTCAGGTTTATGTTTAAACCGTCCGTTTATGTTCGAAAGCCGGTTTAACCTGCATCGCTGTTGGTGATGATGGACTCACTGATTGCTTTAGAAACATTAACTATTAATTTCAAATGACAAGTAATTGAAATAGCTGAGGTTCAGCTCTTCAGTCCTGTGGTGGACACGCATGCATGTCTCTCTGATGTGCACCAAAGCACATTTATTAGGTCGGGTCGGTTCTTTTATTTCGGCCCATTATCACAAATGTGCCTGGAGGGTCCCTCTGTCCGTAGACACCCCCCCCCCCCCCCCCCCCAACGCCATGACTCAGACCATCTGTCCTTTTTAAAGCTTCACTGCAGATCCCTCCCATCTGTACTGACAGTAATGCGTTACACACTGTTGCTGCTTGTCCACATGTCTCTCTCTCTCTCTCACACACACACACACACACACACACACACACACACACACACACACACACACACACACACACACACACCTTCAGTGAAATAACCGCCTCCTCATATTTGTCAAGTTAAAAGAAATTGTCTCGGAGTAAAGACCCCGGCGGCTCAGTATCGATATCTGGCTTTGTGTATTGTTTTGTATTTCACCGTCCGTTAAAGCTCTGCACTCTTCATTCTGAAATCTGCCGGGTTTAGCCGCGCTGCTCGTTCCCCGCATTTCTGCCTTTTTTTTTTTTTTTTGTCAATTTAACGTCTCGCAGTAGACGAGCGGAGGAAGAGGACGGCGGAGACGGTGATTTGCTACTGTTAAAATTTCAATTTTCCACCCCAGAGGAGGGTTTGTTCCACATGAAAGAGAGCGAAAATGCTGCTTCTGGGAGAAACCGTCTTTTGAAACTTCTTGAGCTTTTAGTAAATTCTTATTTTTTTTTTTTTTGCTTTAGTGTAAGCAGGAAGTTGAGGGATTGCAACCTGAGACGGATGTTTCGTTCTCACAAAGCGGGGTTGATCACGTTTCAACAATGACACTTAATGGATTGTATTAATAATTCAGCTCAAAAGAAAAGCGTCTCTGAGCATCTGTCAGTCAAAAGAACGAAAGCTCTCTCGTAAAGAAAGAGGTCAGGACGATGCAGAGCTGCTTCTGTATTGTTGCTTTTAAAAACATCTGTCCAATCGTCTTCTTGTTGTCGCCTGCTGTAGTCCAACCCCCCCCCCCCCCCCCCCCCCCCCCCCCTTAATGCTGCAGCCCTCCTCATCCTCAGCCCCTCCCCAGCACTCCTTTCTCTGCTGCCTCTCTCAAACAATATCAAATTCAAAAAAACCTCGGTGCCGGCACGCCCGACTTCAAAAGGCGTCCACAGCCCCTCGTAGCTCCGGGCTACGGTCCACTTCCTTCATTCTGGGCAATGTTCTTTATTCTGCCAATGCCGCTCCGGTCATCAATCCACCTACTGTCGAAATCTTCTCCTTTCTGCCTCATCGATCACGAAATGAACTTCTCACTCCGGCAGAAACATCGGAATTCACTTCCAATCTTCAGCGGTGGCCAGAAACTCCTTTTTCTCCAGAAGGAGAGCAACCTCAAGTCCTTTTCTCTACACTTGCTCATTTCACCTCCTCTGCTGCACACTGCTCTCCTTAAGCCGCAGGAAAACTGCAGCTTTGACCCTTGACCGCCGGTCCTTTCCATCGGTTGCCTCAAAGACGGTGTTCTGTTGGACTTATTGTGTGTGTGTGTGTGTGTGTGTGTTGCACGAGGGCTTCAAGGAATCTAGTTGCAAATATACAGTTGACAACTAAAATAATCACATAAACTCAAGTACAGGGACATCAGCTTCCTGTATATCATGTCATTTTTCTGTTTTTCTACACGTTATATCTGTTATTCCGCTACTTCACCTGGTGTTTCAGCTTTTTGTCGGATCGGTATCGAGAAAATTTAGGCTGGGTTTGGAATGGAAGCCGTCCTTTTCTTTGGTCCTACCGCTGTGGAATACTTAGAAATATAATGAATGTGATTAAAGCTCAAGTGGGACGTTCACTGATTAACTGAAGAATCACGTAATCATCTTCATAATCAAGGCAGAACGGCGTGTTTCTTTGCTGCCGAGTGTCCGACGCTCTGCGCTGAACTTTTTTTTTTTTTTTTTTTCGTGGAACCTCAACGGTGTCGTTGGTGCCATTGCTTTATGCTGCCACATCAAAATATGAAATTGCATCACATCTGTATGGGCAAAACGCCGTCGGTGCCAAGAACAACCATTGCATATTCATGAACGTTCTCCGTTTCATATTCCCATGTCGGGGGGGGGGGGGGGGGGGGGGAGTTTTCAAGGACTCCTCGCTGCCGGGACAGATTACGGTGCGTCCGCACCGTCGGGTATGAGAAGACGGAGGCGTAGCCGCGTGTGGAGGAACGTGAGTGAACGCTGGCACATGTCTCTCCTCCTCCTCCTCCTCCTCCTCCTCCTCCTCCTCCTCCTCCTCGCTCGACACCGAACTGAAATACTTCTCCCTCAAAGAGTGAAGGAGCGGCGGGGGGAAGACTGTGACATGAGCGGCTGTCGCGGGTGAAATAAAACGGCATCGGGAAAAAAAAACAAAAGCCACCGCAGTGAATTCCTCTGAAGCCTTTTTTTGTTGCGCGGCATCGACGGCGAAAAGAATGCCGGTCGATATCTGTTTTGAAACCGAGCGTCGTCTTTTATCTCGCCCTCCACCGTAATTGAGTGCGCCGTCTCACAAAGTAAATAGTTTTGTGCAGTGAATGCTGGATGACATCACGTCAGAACTCTGTTTACTTGAGGAGGAGGAGGTGGTGGGGGGGGGTGGTGTCTTATCTCTTGGCAAAGGATGCAAGTTTGCCATCATGCCCCCGAGTAATGAAAGAGGTGGGTCGCTGCACTTGTCATCGTTTTTTGGTCGGGGATCTTTTTAATCCTGCTGTGTTTGATATAAAAACAGATCTCTCCTCTTGTTCCTCTTTTTTTTTTTATTTTTTATTTTTTTTTTGGCTACGGTTTAGTTTTGCTTTTCCAGTCGGATGAAAAGCCTCTCCCCCCGTCTGCTCGTCACACAGCAGGCGTCCCGCATTTTAATTGCGTCGCGCGCTCTTTGCCAGCTTGAAGACGGGCGGCCATGTTGTCTGCTGCGGTGAGAGTTCTTATCGAAAGGAAGTGCGTTTGGCGTACCGATGGCTTCCGAAGAATCGCTCCGCCGTTGTGGGTTTAGCGCGTCTCGTGCCGCGATCGTGCAAAGTTTTTCCGTGTAAATCGGGAAGTACCTTCGGTAGAACTCCACGCATCCAGGGCTCAACTTTGGGCAGCGGCTTTGGTTGCCGAATCTGAAAATAGGGTTGCCACTTTTAGTCACCTTTTTATATTTTGAGTAATAAGCAGTTATACGTCGGTGTACGTGCTTTGAAGTAAAAAAAATTTTTATTTAGTCCGGCTCAAAAAGCACCGGCACACTTCTCCTCCCGAGTCTCACAAACGTCCTAAAAAAACGTCCTTCTGTTTTCCCTTCAGGTTCATTTGGTTCTCTGTCGGTTGAATCAATTTGCACTTTCGTTTGGAACGTCGACATGTTCGATAAACTTTTCTCCCCACAGTCAAACAACTTGGAACAGATGAGATAATATAATCCTTTATTAGTCCCACAGCGGGGACATTTGCAGCGTTACATCAGCAAATGGGGGGAAAAACAGAGACATCAGTAAAAAATAAGATATAATGAAAAAAAATTAACTGTAAAAAACGAAATATGACAGACAGACTAGTGGAAACAGAGTTATTGCGCACAAGAAACATTTTCAGAAGGTTACCGTAGAGCCCTCTGCAGTCTGTACCAGTTAAAGCAGAGTCATCGGCTGGTGGCGCTACGTGTAGCAGCTAACCGTTAGCCGCTAACCGTTAGCCGCTAACGGGAAGCTTCGGCTGCGGGACGGCCCGCCGGGACTCTGCAGGAACTCTGCCCCCCCAAACGCACGAGGAATTAGTCTCCGCTTATCTCTCATCCGCAGCCATATTGGCTAATCTTATCTGAGCAGCGCTGTGTTTAAGAACGGTCTGGTGAATCATTTGCTCGCCCTTGCTGAAAGGCTCGCAGGTAGGAAGTACTCGGGAAGCGTGCTGCATTTGGTCGAGGAAAGGATTACGGATTGAGAAGTCTCTTTTGGTTTTGTTCTTCCACATGAATATCTTTTTTTTTTTTTTTTTTAAAGCATTAGCTGCTTTTTTTCTTCTTCTTCTTTGGCTTTGGCTGTGTTACAGGATAGAAAAAGGCGCCGTAGTGCTGATTTCAAAACAGACTCTCCAGCAGCGAGGCAGGCACTGAAGCGCAACATCATCTGGAGATTATGTAGAGACGGATTGTAGGACACTTATTGAAAAGCGTTGGGCGTCTTTTGAGTTCTGGCTTTATGTGAGGATGGTAGACTCCTTTTTTCACTGATTCTGTTGGAAGACACTGTATAAACCGTCACACTTGAGAAGGCCCACATAACGTTTTTGTACTTTGTTCAGTTTGTCATGGTTTGGGTTTGGCCCCTTGGCTCCAATTAGGGGAAAAGCTTCAATCTCAACAAACAAGGACTTTTAAAAGTGAATATATTACATTACCAATGGATCATATGACCGCGTGCGTCCTTCCCGATAACGATTCCGATACCTGACTAGAGCTTGAACGCAACCTCCGTTAACGTTAGCGGTTAGCCCCGTTATTTAGCCAAGCAGGACTTTGCCACCCACCGGTTGCTAACAGCTAACGCTAACTGGCTCTCCTTTTGATTTCAACTTGTTCTCAATGTAGCATTAATGTGCAGAATGTAGGGATCTGGTACCCATGTTGTTGTTGTTGTTGTTCCTATGTCACGTAAATGAGCTGATAAATGATAATGTAACATCTGATCACTGCGTAGACCTTTAGGCTGGATCAGAGGCCTTTCTGATACTGGTATCGGACACCAGAAAGGGGTCCCCCAAAGTGACAGAGGTAATTATCACCTGACACCTGCAGTTCGTGTATTGGTTTCCTGTTTTAGGTTCACACTCGCCATGCAGAGTGTTGTTCTTGGGCCCCAGTAGGCAGATGTTTTCAGTGGAAAAACACCTGCTCAGCCCCAGCACAGCAGACAGACCCAGGTAGAGACGAGCCGGTGAACGCAGCGGAGCGCTCGGCGCCCAAAGAGACAGATGGCAGGTTTGTTTACGGAGCGTGTTCCAACTTTTGTGTCGCACGCAGCCAGCTCCGTGAAGAAACGGTTCCCCCAGTTTGGTGAGGAATAATCGGACTGGTCTGCACAGAGCCCTGACCTCGACCCGACTGTGAGCGGCTAAGATATTTCTGCATGGATGACTCTTCTAGGTCATCTACCATGGGGGGACCATGGGGGAACCATGGGGGGACTTGTTTTTCAGGGCAAGTAAACTTAAAGTACATGAACCTATTTTGATAATCAATGTATCTGTTGATTACTATTATCTTTTACTTCACATTGGGGATGTAGCCATGCACTGAGAATAAAAGGGAAATGTGACTATATATGTATATATAATCGTTTCCACTGAATGGCGTTGCTCGCCCACAGCCCTGGTCTCTGTTTACTTCCTGTCACACACACACACACACACACACACACACACACACACACACACACACACACACACTGTAACTGGGACACATGTGTAACTTACAACTGTCTCATGGTTTATTGCTTTACTGTCTCTCCAGCTTTGTTTATGGTAACTGGCGTGAGCTAAATCTCCACTTTGACGATCAAACGCATGATTACCGGTTGGTAGGAGTCGCCCCCCGATGGACATTAGCGAGAATGCACGTTTTGAGACGCCGCCTGGTTCCAACGTTATATTGGCAAATTTGTAATTGGGAGTCCAGATGGGTGGGGATGCACGCACAAACCTCCCGTGAATCATCAACATATCCAGACTCTTCCCTTGATAACGGCGTAGTGTCCTCCCTGTCTTTTTGGCTCCGACTGTACGCAATAAGGATTCATATCTGATCGCACAGTATTTAGCTCTGGCTCTGTCACAGAAGCTGCTGTATAAATGAGTAAACAAGGGTTAGATTTATCACACAAGCTTTTTTGAATTACAAGCTCGCAGCGACAGAGCCGAACGCAAAACTCAATACTGATGTCTGTTTGTTTTTTTTTTTTCTTCCCCCTTTCTTTACTGAATGGATTTACAGCGGAGCTCCACCACCCATGCCCTCTCTAATGCACTTTACACTTCCCTCTGATGATGTCTGGCAGCTTGTTTGCATCTCTCCTGCCGGTGATTTGATGTTGTTTTCATCCTCTCTGGCACCTCGTAGATAAACTCGCGCACACAGAGAGAGAGACGCGATGCGAGCCGCGCAGACGAAGGCTCTTTCTGCCATTCGTCAGATACGGAGAACATGAGACGCGGCGGCGAAGGGTTCCCTTTTGTGCTGCCGCGTCGTTCGGAAGAAAAAGCATGCATGTTCCACTTATCAGTCATCTTCTCGGTGACTTAAGTCGCCGACGTCTCCGGGGCTCACTGTGTGGAGACTTGATCTTTCTCTGTTTACCCCCCCCCCCCCCCCCCACACACACACACACACACACACACACACACACTGGAGGTGTCTGGCTCAGTCAATATCTGTCCTTCTTGAATGGACTTCTGTTGTCGGCCGCGCTAAATGGAGCCGTCTGGATTTTTTTTGATGAGGACGCAATTAACTTTGGTTTCTCACGCGAGTTCGGAGCGGAGTAGACGGTGAGGCGGAGTCCTCATTCCCCCACCCCCCCCCCCTCCCCCCATCTCAATCCCATTCATGTCGGGCAGGAGAGCCGCTCTAAGAGCTTGTCAGCTGAGGGAAAATTAAATTATGACCCCATTTCATTGCGGTAGTTGTTCTCCGCGCCGTCATGTCTCTCTCGTTCCCATCCCGGAGACGGGCTGCGGAAGCCTCATAAATCTCAGCATCTCACAAGAGTCCGTTTTCCACGTTCTCCTTGAACCTCTCGAACCCTGAATATGAGAAGGTGTTAAAACTAAACTTCTATTTGTGTTTTTTGTTCTTCTTCTTCTTATGTAAATCACGTTTGGCAAAGCGTCCTCGTTGTGCAACAGATATGTTCGCCTTTTTTTAGTGTTTCGTTGAACTCGTGTAGGATGCGAGGTCTTCTGGTCCTCGCGCCTCCTCCAGTGGTTCTCCTTGTTGTCTCCTCCACTCTTCTGTTTACATGAACGGTTTTAAACACTTTAGACCCTATAAATTGCACGTTTTAAGTCCGACGACGCCTCCGCGGTGTCGACGTCTCAGGAACGCCTCGGAGGATTCCTTCAGATTTCGGCACAAACATCCACTCGGTAGCATCTTGGAACGCTAACACCCTTCCTGCTAACATTTTCCAGCTAATAGTAAATTGAGTTAATGCAACTTAAGTAAATCGTTATTTTACTAGTTTAACTATTTATTATTAATGCTATAATTTAAATCCCTGTTGATTGTGACCCGACGTCGTTCTCTCTCCGGCTTCCTGAAGCTTCTGGGTCGCAGTCTGAAATTGTAAATGAGCGCTTCTAATCGGATCATTACGCCGCAGCTTTTCGCCAAATAAGCGCAAAGAAAAGCACGCGGAGAAAAGCATCAATAATGAATTCATTTCACTTAGACTTCAGGAACTATTCCAAGCGCTGGAATGGCACCAGATGCCACCAAATGGGATTCAGATGCCTCCTAACCCCCCCCCCCCCCCCCCCCCTCGGCCTTTTATTGCTTTCGCCGGCGCCTCTCGCGATGGACGGGCCCCGTCTGAACATCGTCGCCATCTCTTTGTCCCGTGTCTTCCCTCGTCCCGCCTCGTTGAGAACAAGCGGAACGAGTCGCGTTCCCTGCAGCCTGCATCCTTCGGTCCTTTTTTTGAAGATCGCAGCGAGGCGTTCGAGTCCCACTCGTAGACGGAACTTTGGCTCTCCTGTCACCGAGCTTCACGGATTTCAGGGCGATTGATGGCAACTGCTCATTTTTTTTTAGAATGTTGTCTGTTTTAGGCCTGAAGAATACTTTTATTTCCACTATCAATTCATCATGTCAGAGAACAGTGAAACCAAAGTGGCTTCTTTACGTTGCTCGTTTTCTACCAAAAATGATATAATCGGTTTATCATACGATACAGTAAAACAAAAAAGCTGCAGCAAATCAACAATTCAGTCTCATCCGATTCTGATGATAAATCTATTCATTGTAAGAGTGACAGTTAGACACTCATAACTTCTTCTTATTAACTTCTCATTTCCAATCGTAGTCATAAATCCTGTCTGCGATATGATGACATCCTGAAGCGTGTCATTTTTACAGTATGAATACTGTAAATGATGAGATCGTAATTGATGAAAAATGAAACTCCATTCGTTAATAAATAAAATAACGCCACATGGGGATGTTTAATACAACGTTTTTTTTTGTTTTTTTCCCCATATTATAAAGTTTAAAGCAAAATCTCGTAAATCATTTTATGTGCATATCATATTGTTTTCTTTTATTTATTCATGTCACTCTTATGATCCATTTTTTACTCATCATATTTATTGCAGAGCCAGAGGGATGCAGGAACACGGTCACATGCAATATCTCCCAGATTTTAAATACATCCATTTCCATCTATAATTGATTGGACTTCAAGGGGCTGTGAAGCTACAATAAAGACTATAGAAGAAGCATTCAACATTTGGGATGAAAAATCATAGTTTACCTCTTCATATATATATATATATATATATATATATATATATATATATATATATATATATATATATATATATATATATATATATATATATATATATATTTACCTTATTTAATCAGGTCACTTTAACTGTTTAAATGGACGCTAATCAAAGTAATCCGATGCGTTTAAATGCCCTGAAGCAATAAATCAGAATATAACAGAAGAAGAAGAAGAAGAAGAAGAGCATAAATAAATGGTTATTAGGCGCTAATACTTTCTTATTGAAAGGATTATCAAAGGTTTACACAATCATTCTCAACCCAATTGAAAATCCGTGCCGGTTTGTTTGGATTGAGTTGGTTACGTGACGTCATTATGTTCAGAATATTAGTCAAATATTAGAGTCCAAAACTCACCTGTTGAGATAAAGATCTGACCAAGAAGTATGAGCATCGTTACAATAAACGCAAACAATACAAGCAAACAAACACAACCGTCATATATCGACGATATTAACGATATCGTCGATATATTAACGATATCGGTTAATATGCAACACAAAAAAAGAAGAAGAAGAAGTTATGATGCATGAAACGGGTACAATTCTAAACCACGCTGTTGGTCCTCGGTCCTTTCGAACAGACGCGACTCCCCTCCTCGCGCTGCGCTCTGACCGCCTCAGCTCCTTCTCCACGTCCTTCCAGCACATTTAAAAGCTTCTGTTTTGCCGAGTTCTCCTCTCACCTTGGGGACAAATCGGCCTAATGATCCGTATAACCGTGCTGCCTGGAAAAAAAGAAGAAGAAGAAGAAGAAGAAGAAGTAGTCTCTAAACCGAAGCCAGAAACACGGCGGGATGAAGGGAAATAAAAACAACAGCAGCAGTGGCTGCCTTCGGCCTCTTCGTGCACAAGAATGCGCGCGTCCTCTCTGTGACGCGTTTTGAGTGACAGGTTGAGCGTCGGTGGCGCTCGGTGCGTTGCACGCGCTTTACATTCTGAAGGTGGAGCGCCGGGGGGAAGGCGCCGCTCTGCACCGCGTAGTCTTTAATGAGTTCCTCTTTAATTTCTCTCCCCTCTCTGATTAGTCTTTCATCGAGTCAGTCGGGAGAGAGAGAGAGAGCTGCGGCAAAACTCCGCACGCACACAGGCACGCGCGCGCACACACACACGCACGCACTCACGCGGTCGGAGTAAGCGGGGAAGAAAAAGCTACATTTTTCTAAAATGATAAACACCCACTGAGCTGTTAATTCTGAGAATATCAGCTTTACAAACTTGTTTTTTCTGTTTCACCAGAGGAAACGAGAGAGAGAGAGAGAGAGAGAGAGAGAGAGAGAGAGAGAGAGAGAGAGAGAGAGAGAGAGAGAGGTACTTGTAAAAGACAAATCTTTGTTTTGCACACACAGCCGGTTGATATGTCATCGCTAATAGTTTCATAATCCTGCCACTTTTCTAAAAATGTGGTTCAACCTGGCTTTTATTTTACCCCTGTTTTGGTGATTATGTTGGATTATGTAGAGCCAGACGGCCTGATTTAATCTAACACACACACACACACACACACACACACACACACACACACACACACACACACACAGACTGGCAACTAAAGAGCGAGATAGATCACCAGTGCCAGTTTCAGTGAAAGGCACTCGCACCGTAGTAACACACTTTAACAGCTGTGACTTAACAGTTCGGTTACAGCCTGTTTGACACATTTATGGCGTCTCACTTTTCCTTATTGATTTCGCAGGCTGTCTGTTTCTGCCGCGTTCCTGTTAAATGGGATCCGGTGACGAAACGAGCATTGCAGTGGAAGCGTTGTTCTGCTTCCTGGAATAAACTATTCCATCCGATTTTAGGTCGAAAACTGTCGTGCATATGACACTCGTATGTATTCTTGTGTAAACGTTCTGGGATCACTTTTTATTTTTGATACTTTGGCGCCGAGTTCAGATTCAAAATCCGCCGTCTTTTTGTCTCCGTGTCTCTTGGTCTCATTCGTTTCGCCGCCAATGCGTCGCATCTCCTCATCCAGTGGCGATGGCGATGGATACGCTGTCTTGTGAACGCGGCGCTGAGGAAAGCCCCGCAGCGCGGCGCCCGGGCTGGATAATCAGAGTGACAAATCAAAGCAGATGTAGCGACACGCGGGGAACGATAGAACAACAGGCGCAGCAGCCTGTAACACCGACCTCAGAGCTTAAACTGCCTCAAGTCAACAAAGCGCTGTTTGTTTGTTGTACAGTATCCTGTTGCGCACACACACACACACACACACACACACACACACACACACAGTGTTACTAACCATTGTGCGTGTACTTCAGGTGCATTTCCTTCCTTATAATTTATGTTTTAAGTATTTTAAATCCAGCGTGGCTTCCATCCGTGTTCACCAGCTCGCTGATCAGATGCATGTTTTGGTACATGTGTACGATTTTTGGCCGTCGCCATTTTGGTTTATCTTGGTTGTTTTTTGTTTTTTTTTAGCAGCTGATGAACAGGAAGTGACCATATTAGGACTGAGGAGGAGTGACGTAGAGACGCCGTATATACGTCTCTCTGGTAGAGACCTGTCAATCACTGTGTAGCCCCGCCCCCTAAAGCATCCCCTGCTTTATGGTCTGTTTGACTCTAAATGGACCATAATGTACTAAATGAACATCATGCTGTATTGAAGAAGACTTGAAACTAGAGATTGAGACCATAAACTCATGTTTACAATGTTTACTGAGGGAATAAATCAAGAGAGAAGTAGAGTCATTTTAGACTAGACTTCTCACTTTCGGACACTCTCTTCCCAAAGACGTTGATGATGTCGCTCTTGGTTGTACACACCAACAGTGAAGAAAGTACTTCAAGTAAAGAGCTTTAGACAGAAGTACTTCTTGCATCTTTTACACTTCGTCTTTTAAAAACCCGACCTTTGCCACTTCCGATTATTTTTCTAAGAAATGTTTGAATTGACAGTTAGGCTCCAGACTAAATGTTTCTTGTGTTAGGAAGTTAAACGGGTAATAATTCCCTCTCTTAATATCTTATGTGAAAACATCTCCAGGAGTTAATGAAGTTTCTTACCAAGAAATACATTTGAACACATCATGATAATGATAGAATTTACCGTTACCCATAACTCATTTCTCTCTGTCTCTGTCTGTCTCTCTCTGTGTCTCTCTCTCTCTGTCTCTGTCTCTCTGTGTCTGTCTCCGTCTCTCTCTCTCTGTCTCTCTCTGTCTGTCTCTCTCTCTGTCTCTGTCTGTCTCTCTCTCTGTCTCCGTCTCTGTCTCTCTCTGTCTCCGTCTCTCTCTCTCTCTCTCTCTCTCTCTCTCTCTCTCTCTGTCTCTCTCTGTCTCTGTCTGTCTCTGTCTGTCTCTCTCTCTGTCTCTCTGTCTCTGTCTCTCTGTCTTTGTCTCTCTCTGTCTCTCTCTCTCTCTCTGTGTCTCCGTCTCTCTCTCTGTCTCTCTCTCTCTTTCTCTGTGTCTCCGTCTCTCTCTCTGTCTCTCTCTCTCTGTCTCTCTCTTTCTGTCTTTGTCTCTCTCTCTCTCTCTCTGTGTCTCCGTCTCTCTCTCTCTCTCTCTCTCTCTCTCTCTCTCTCTCTCTCTCTATGTCTGTCCTCATTCAGGTGTTGCCCTTTAAGCCCCCCCATTGCTCAGCGGACTTGATGAAAATCTCAATGCTTTTAACAGATTTGCAGTCCTCCATCGTGAACATTTTGACAGGAGCTTTCAACAGCTTATGAATGTTTTTTTATTTTATCCTCATGGAGTAAGTGTCTCAGAATAAACAACCAGGACTCTGTGCGAACAGTTCAAACCAGTTCAGTTATGGAAATGGTTTTCAAATCTAAACTAGGCTGATGTCACGTCAGACTCACACATTTAGTTTTTTAGATAACTCGTCTCTCACGAGTCCTCTCCCTCCTTTCATCCCTCCCTTCTCCAGAAGTCTTTCTCTTCTTCCGACCCTTTCCTTCTGAACATTCCTCCCTTTGTTATTCTAATCGCGGCAGCTTCATCAGCGGTGAGAACGACGGCGTTCACTAAAACACTCCGTCGTCTTGATGAACGCTTGTTTTCCCCGTTTGTGTTATAGGAGTCAGGAGACGGTTCAACACCGATTCCTACCACGTGCCCCAAAAAAAGCATCCCGTGGTTTGATAAAATTCCCAACATCCTTCAGCAAAACTCTGGGGGGTTTTTTGTTTGTTTTGTTGCCATCAGGCGAACCCTGACATCGAGGCGCCGCACCCAAAATCTTTGCGAGCAGCATGCGGTCGGCGCCATGCTGCCATTTCAGCTGTTGGAGCGATACGGATGGCTCTCCCAAGGGTCAAGTGCCCCCCCCCTCCCCCCGCTCCCCCCTTCAGCGAGAATGAAAATGGCGAACAGATGCTGTGCCGTCGGGTCGGTCTGCCTGCCTCCGTCGTTTTTTTGATGGGCCACTGTTTAGTCAGTGTGTCTGCTCCAGCCTGTAAACGGGCTCGTGTTTAGTCAGTAGGCCTGAATATTTAATGTGCCAGCGTTTAGTTGGTGCGTCTCCGACAGAATGACGGAGCGAGCGCTCGGCTGTAAACGCTAGCGGCTGCTTTTCTGGGAAGGCTCTAGGTCCAACAGAGGCCTCCGGACTGGGACCGGGCACGTCCGTGTGAGCCGGTGTCATCGACTTAATGCGAGTGTTGAACGATCGTGTGCCGGTTGCTACCGGTGCTGCCCTCCTCACCCTCGACGCAGCTTTGGTGTCATTTGAAATTCAATCATTTCTAATGTCAATATGACGTTATAAATTGGTTCCACTATTGAAATGATGAGCGGGTTTCCTTAATCTCAATCTTTTTGGATTTCTGACCATTACTACCCGCTCCGGCCCAACAGGGTTCACCAGAACTCGCGCGTCCGTCTGGTGCTCTGGAAGCTTCATGAAGCGTCCTCACTTTTCATTGAAATACGATTTTTATATTTCCCCCTCCTCCATTTGGGTTTTTAGTGACATTTGTGCATCGATAAACGGTTCAGGCGAAGAGTGGTACTGCGGCAAGAGGCCTCCAAAAACGAAAACAAAAACCACAAAATGATCATTTCAGATGAAGTTGTGTGAGAAGTTGATGGTGGAAAAGCTGTTGAAACTAGGACGACGACACAGGAAGTGTGGAAAGCTATGTGTCGTGTCAAAGTAATGCATCTTCTGCACACGCTCTTTGGTGCATGTGTAGAATCTGATTCTATCCGTACATGTGGTTGTCATCAGAGCCGCTTCGTTACCTTCCTAAAGAGTTCCGCTGTAACAGACGACCAGCTCTGGAGCGGGACTCCGCCGCCGGCGAGCGGCTCGTGACCCGCTTTCGTCTTCATCTGTCGACTCCGTCGTCACTCTGGCTGAATCCCGGGACCGACCGTGTTATTTTCTGACTGCTTTCGCCCGCCAGCAGCAACGATGAAAAAAACGCCCGCTCCCTTGAGATGTGCGAACCCAACGCAGTCCTCTATTACGGGCCCTAGTCTGGACCGAAACTAGAGAAATCCATTGGTAACCATTCCTAACCCTAAGACTATTTAATATAATAAACAGTTTGTCTGTCTCAGTATTTAATAGGCCAATATCTGAGTTGTTTATTTTCTCCTTTCGGACCAAATTCTGGTCACTTAATATTTAACGAGCCTGTTTTTAGTCGTACCGTCTCAATTATGTATTGGGCAAGTCTTAATTTGTCACTCTATCTTGGCACTTAATGGGCCAGTCTGTTTTGTAGTTAATGGGCCAGTATTTTACTCGATCAGTGTTTATTCTTTAATGGGCCACTCGTTGGTCTGTCACTTAATCGCTGCATTTAATGACCCGGTGTTTAGTTGGTTTGTCTTCCGTCTATTTATTCGGCTGTTTTTGACAGTGTAAACCTGTCAAGACCATAACAGATATACGCCGTCATTACTAAACTTTTAAGTCGCACTGTCACACCAGCGCCGCGAATCCACAGCGCTAATGAATCCTGCGAGACAATAAATGTGTAAATGACAGATGATGAGAGTCATTAAATGCAACAAAAAGATGTTTTGACGCTTTCGGGTACTAATCGATCGGATCGCTTAAAACGATGGTCTGCAGGCGTTGTCGCCACATCGTGTTGTATAGTGGTGATGGAAGTGTGTGTGTGTGTCAGAGGCTTCATGTGTGTGATCTGTTTAGGGATGTGTTCAGAGGTTTCCTGTGGGTTTTATTGACTCTGTCTGTCTGATGGCTTCTTGTGTTGTTTGACTAGAGATGAGAGGATTCCTCTGGGACATAAATGTACGTCTTAAATCGGGAAGCATTTAATTAAACCCTCATGTATGTAATTGTATCTGCATATATTCCTACTTATTTCTGCTCACGATTTCCTGGGCTGCTATAATATTCATGGAGAGTTTCAATTGAAACCGCTGAAAGGAAACAAATCCCGAGTTGACTGAATATTTCAGAGGAAAAAATATTCTCGTACCGGAGTTTAATCACATTGACACTATGTTACAGAAAAGCTGGTGCGCTGTACAGTAACAGTATATTTGTGTACTAAGCAGACATAATACTCAGCAGTACATTTCTTTTTGAAGATATTAACATTTGGTTCTCTGATATAAAACAGTGAACGCCCCTCTGGTGAATCTTAAAGACTGTAAATGAGACGACTAAACGTCCTCACGAGAACACTAGTGCTCCTTTTAGTTTAGTGTTGGAGTCATGAAGTCATGTGACCGTGGTGGAGTTCCTTTATAGACTAAGGTGAAGTCACGTGACTGTGGTGGAGTTCCTTTATAGACTAACATGAAGTCATGTGACCGTGGTGGAGTTCCTTCATAGACTAAGGTGAAGTCATGTGACCGTGCTGGAGTTCCTTTATAGACTAACATGAAGTCATGTGACCGTGGTGGAGTTCCTTTATAGACTAAGGTGAAGTCATGTGACCGTGGTGGAGTTCCTTTATAGACTAAGGTGAAGTCATGTGACCGTGGTGGAGTTCCTTTATAGACTAAGGTGAAGTCATGTGACCGTGGTGGAGTTCCTTTATAGACTAAGGTGAAGTCATGTGACCGTGCTGGAGTTCCTTCATAGACTAACGTGAAGTAATGTGACCGTGCTGGAGTTCCTTCATAGACTAAGGTGAAGTCATGTGACCGTGCTGGAGTTCCTTCATAGACTAAGGTGAAGTCATGTGACCGTGCTGGAGTTCCTTCATAGACTAAGGTGAAGTCACGTGACCGTGGTGGAGTTCCTTTATAGACTAAGGTGAAGTCATGTGACCGTGGTGGAGTTCCTTTATAGACTAAGGTGAAGTCATGTGACCGTGCTGGAGTTCCTTCATAGACTAACGTGAAGTAATGTGACCGTGCTGGAGTTCCTTCATAGACTAAGGTGAAGTCATGTGACCGTGCTGGAGTTCCTTCATAGACTAAGGTGAAGTCATGTGACCGTGCTGGAGTTCCTTCATAGACTAAGGTGAAGTCACGTGACCGTGGTGGAGTTCCTTTATAGACTAACATGAAGTCATGTGACCGTGGTGGAGTTCCTTTATCGACTAACATGAAGTCAGGTGACCGTGGTGGAGTTCCTCTATAGACTAACATGAAGTCAGGTGACCGTGGTGGAGTTCCTTTATAGACTAACATGAAGTCAGGTGACCTTGGTGGAGTTCCTTTATATATTTTCTGTAATAATCCGACATCAAATGGCAGAATCCCAATTGGATTTTTGTTGAGTGTGATGCTAACTTCCTGTTAGCCTACTAAAATACGTCATCCCTGCTGCACCTCTATAATGTAGCCACTTAGTGAAAGGCTGCTCAAACATCATGGCTTCAGCTTCTCACCCTGTTTATCATCATCTGGAACAGTTGCTGGAGCACAAAATCAAGTTTTCTCGACTGTGCAGTTCTTTCTGCGGAGCCAAACATGTTTTCGCTGATTACCTCCCTCCTCTGAAGGGAGCTGCTAATCAGCGAAATCTTCGAGTGGAGTCCTTGACTGGGAGTGAAAACCTGGATCGTCTGAGCCCCCTCCACAGCTCTCACATTTGAGATCCTTCTAGTTAAAGAGAGCAGTCGTGTAATGGACAGCCTGGACCCCCCCCGACAGTGGACCGCAGCGGTCGGCACAATATTCAGCCAAGTCAAACAGCCGACGTGTGGCAGCGGAATCCAGCATCAACACTGCATCTTGAACCATATATATATATATATATATATATATATATATATATATATATATATATATATATATATATATATATATATATATATATATAAATTACAGTACATTTCCTCTGTCTTGTCTCTTTGTTCTGATAACATTTAAAGCAAATTGAAAAAGACAGAGAGGGCGAGCGGTAGAAGAGACGGTGCTGAGAATGAGAGAAAGTTATTAAAGCACAAATAAATAACCATCAAACGCTGACGCCGTTAGCTTCATGTTCCACGTCTACATTTCATCCACTGCGTCCAGCGTGCAGCTGTAGAGTAACACAAAACCTACGGGTTTAATTTTTATCACCGTTTTTAGATGAAAGTTTCCTTTTCCTAACCGTGGCTCTTGTCTAGATCGCTACTATATGGAAATGAACAACGAGTTAAAAGATCCTTAAGTCCTACAAAAGTAGTCAGTGGATGAAACTGAATCCGTCGTTATTCACAGAACGGCCAGCAGATCGTGTGTTCTTTAAGAGACGGGGGGACATTTTCAGCGTCTCTTTCCGCCTCTGGTACTCTTTCAGATATCACACGCCAAAAGGTAACCACAAAGAAAAACATGATCCTTTTTGTTTTGTCCCAAACAAAATCTGTAATCTATCCGACTAATCTGTTCTTCAGACGCTGTGGAAACAGTCATTGTTGTTTCCTGACCTAGTTCATGAAGGTTCCTTTGGTTCCTGCTGCTTGTTTGGTCAGACGGAGGTTTTTTTTTTTGTTTTTTTGAGGCTCTAGACGAGGTCTTGGCGTAGCCTCCTAGACCTCTCTTCCTCCTGCGGGTGTGGTAGAGGCTCACACACGGTGTGTCACGTTCCTCATTAGATGGAGCTCATTTCCCTGGTGAGGCAGAGAGCGGAGGTAGCAGTCAAACAAGCTGCCAAGGTTAAAGTCTGCTGCCTGTGTTTTTTTTTTTTTTGGCTTATTTTGGCAAAAAAAAAAACAGGTAGTTACAGGCGGCGGAGTTAATTCAGACCTCCTCCTCCTCCTGCTGCTGCTGCTGCTGCTGCTGCTGCTGCTATACTTCAAATCACAATCAGGCATCATCTGAGAATTCCTCCATGATGAAAAACACTTCAACATCGTGCTTCACTGAGCAACGCCCCAAAACGAATGTTGTTGTTATTTTATTTTTTTTTGCCGTTCACGTGTACGTCACCTTTCGTTGATCCGGTGCGGTGTTGTTGACCTCAGAAGGAACCACGAGCCTCGTTACCACGGCTCTGTGAATGAAAGGTATCGAAACCCGTTGTACGAACGAGAGCGTCTCTCGTCAAACTCGTCCCGTCCTCGTTCCTCCCCGCTGAGATTCGGCGGCAGAGCGACCGGCCGGCGTCGCGCTCGGCGGAAGCGGGACAAGAGAGAACCCCCGGGTTTTCTCTCCGCTAATGAACGGACCGCAGACAACAGAATTATAACTTTTAACAACAGTTCAGCGCTGCGATCGTCTTATTACCTCAGCTGCGTCTGCCGTGAACTAGAAGATAAAACGTTAAATAATAGGGAATAAGAGTCCCGTTTGTCGGCTCCTGTCTCGAGGTCTCTGGGATCTTTAACAGTCACGACGATGCTTCGTAAAGTATTAAAACGGCTGAATTTATTACCATGTTATCCATGTTTCATTTTAATGAAAGCATGACCACAGAGGATTCTCCTTTTTGTTAATGGCCAGAGGGGCTGCATTTTACCCCGGTAAACCTCAACGGCTCCCACGTCTGCAGCCTCAATGAAATCTACATTTTTTTTTCCTTTTTGTTGGCTTGTTACTTGGTTACGGCTTCTCCCGTCGGTCGGCGTCGTTAAGGATTCATCGGCTCGGACAAAGGTGAGCTCGACGGCGAGAGGGTTTGCGTACCAGGGCGCCGCCTGAAATATGAGTAGACGCGGCGACGCCTTGGCCCGCGGGGTCACGTGACCCGGATGCTGTACCCGGCTCTCTGTGGGCCACACCAAGGTTTTCACCACAACAACGGACAACATGCCGATTTGTAGCAATCGCAACAGTAAGACTCCACAACAAAGACTCTTTGTAGACGGGAATTGAAGGTTTCTCTGCAATCTTGATTGGAATTGGTGTCGTAATGACTGCAATACAACTGTTACATTCTTCTTACTGAGTAAATCTTAACAAGTAAGCAATCAATGAGTTGCTGGCTCAGTCGGACTGTGGTTATTATATTGAGATGGCTTTCCGAAAATGTCAACCTTGGGTTTGGGACAGAAAGTACACAAAGCGTTGTCCGCCCATCGCCGATTGTCGTCATTCATTCACGATGTATCTGGATAAAAATGAACGACAAAGTAAGCAAACGTGAACATCAGACACAGTCTTACTAATTGTTTTCAATGAGTGTTTTTCTGCTCTATGCGCATCACGTTGTTTTTTTACAGAAGTGCCCTGAAGGCATCGTGTTGTTGGTCGTCGGTTTCGTTTCTTTTCTGGCTGCTGTGACTTTTGCCGGATAGCTGCAGCCGTACGACTCCGCCGACCGTCGTCTCAGTGATCGGAACGCAAAACCGGCAGGAAGGCTAATTAGCGCCGTGGTTTAGATTTACTCTAACGTAACTCAGTTTGAAAGGGCGGCGTGGTGCACCTCGTGTTGTAGCAGCTGGAAACCCGGTCCCTGAATCACACGGGTGTTTTTTTTTTTATGAGGTCAGACTTGAATAAATCTCAACTTATCCTTTTAAATGTGATGTTCAACAGCCCTCATGCAGAAAAAGCATTACTGACTGAGGCCCGATCCCAATCTCACCGACTGTTCGAGTCTCTGGCAGACATTTAGAGCCCTTTACGTGAACCTTTACGCGAGTTGGTATTAGATGCGGACTTTGCGTGAGGGAATTACCCACAATTCATTGCAATGGGACTCTAAACACGGGGATAACCAGTGGAGGTGTAAACAAAGAGGACGGCACAGGTGTGTTCATGTTTAATATAGTCGTATTCAATGTACTCAGAAACATGAAGGATTAAAGATGGAAAATGAAAACACATGAAATCAGTAGATATTGTTTTATATGTGTGTGTGTTCGTATTCACACCATCTTCAGCCACACACACTTTCCGTGAACACGATGGCGTCCCTCTGTGACTTCTCGCGGCCTCATTATTTTATGAGTTCAGAACTTTCCCGGGCTGCTCTGCTCTGTGGATTCGGCTTTTCAGGGGTTGAATAACCGCGAACACGAGGCTGTAAATGTTCACCTCAGGCGGCTCGACGCCTCTTCTCACCTCGGGACGATACGCCGCCGCAACACAGCCTCTCGTTCTGCCAAACTAGTGAATTGAGTTTGCCAGCCAGGATCCCGATTGTGTCTGTGGCCTAAAAGCAACAAGGGCCAGCTCTGCGGAGAGGTGAGTTTATTCACCATTCATCGATCAAGCAAGTCCGACCGAGATAAAGTAATGGATGCCGAGCGGAGAGCAGACACTGACCCGGTTCTAAACGCAGCATCCCCGCTGACCGGTTAGAAAATATTAGGAGGACCCTTCACGAGGAAAGAAGTAAGTCTTATTCGCTCAATGCGATTTTTTGAAGTCGCAATGTACCACAGCAGAGGCTTTTATTGTGGAGGAGCCACAGTGACGCTGGGTAAGCTACGGCGCTAACTCAGTGTTAATCGGGCGTTAGCTACTGCATGAGAGGAAGGGTACGTAGAAGAAGCGGCCTTAGAGAGACGACGGTCCGGTTTTGTGAGGCTTCCTCTTGTGTCAATAATTCCATCTGCAGGTGTAATAACAGGAAGTTGGTGGTTGTTGGTGACATGTCTAAGTGGAGAGAAAAAAAAAAAGGAAGCGTTCGTCTAGATGTTCTTCCAGATGTTCGTCTAGATGTTCTTCTAGATGTTCGTCCAGATGTTCTCCTAGATGTTCGTCTAGATGTTCTTCCAGATGTTCGTCTAGATGTTCTTCTAGATGTTCGTCCAGATGTTCTTCCAGATGTTCGTCTAGATGTTCTTCCAGATGTTTTGTCTAGATGTTCTTCTAGATATTCTTCCAAAAATCTCAAGTAGGTGTGTTGAGATCTGGTGACTTTGAAGGCCGGAACATTTGATTCACATTGGCCCTGCCTCGTATGAAAGCATCTGGTTTTTCTTCTAATTTGACAACCATTCACAACAGTGTAACGCTGACTTAAAGGGCCAGCGTGTTACATTTTGGGGGGGGGACCTATCAGCTGAAATGGAATATAGTAAATTGAACTATGTTTTCATTCGTGTATAATCACCGGAAACTAATAATCGTGTTTTTTGTTAACTAATGAACGAATGAGTCCTTCATATCGACATAGGGAGCAGGTCCTCTTTCTTTGAATCCGCTGTTTTGCACCGCCACGTTTCGATGGTAGCCTAGAACGGACAAACTGAACGCTGGCCGCCACCTGAAGGCCACCGTAGTTCTCTACACGCTTGTGAAACTATACGGTAAGGTGAGCCACAGAGTGCCAATCTGTGGTACCGCCAACCGGCGTCTGACTTCCGCTGCTTCTAAAACGGTGTTATTATGGTAAGGCGATGCAATCTGCAACCGCACCGCTAGGTGTCGCTAAATCCTACGCACTGTCCCTTTAAGTAAAAGTTTGGATACTGGTGTTTTTAAAAGTAGCTTTGTGATGCTTTAAACTCTCCTTCCTTTGCAAACATTTATTTTATTTTGCGGTCGTGTGTTTTGTGTTTAACCACGCTGAGCCCAAATGCCTGATCATGATTAATACATTCAAACAAAGGTCATGCACTTTGTCATGTTTTATGCATGACGTTGAATGTTTTCCTTGAAAGATTGCAGCCGTAGCACCAAAAAAAAAAAAGTGTTTTTCGGTTCAGCAGGTCAAAAAGGCGTTTGTGTGTGTGTGTCTGGAGTCACCGTTTTCACACACTTATTTCCAACCTCCACTTGACTGCGTGTTGTTTATTTTTTGGCGAGCTCCATTTCCCCGTCCTGATACGGGGTGGGGGGGAAGAGTGACAGGAGGTGACAGTCGCTCTGACAGTCGAGCGGTAACTGACACTGAGAAGCGGCGGCGGCGTTAGTTTATGGTCTATCAATAACGTCACGCTCGCCGCCTGTTTACTTTGTCCTGAGAAACCAGGGAGATGCCCGGGTAGCCTTTTTTTTTTTTTGTAATATTCTTTATTTTTATTGAGTTTCCTCTCAGGAGCCTTGAGAAGCTTTGGGTCTGACAGATCTATTTGGCGGAGGTGAACGCGGCATCAGTAACTCTTTATCGCTCGCACGCACACCCTCTCTCTGCTCGCCTTGTTTATCTAATCTCTGTGGGACTCCGGGAGGCTTTTTTTTTTCCCCGACTCCCTTTTTTGCCGGGTGCCGATCCCCTGCATGTGTCCATGTAGGTACAGCTGTCTTGATTAGTGTGGCGTTGGCGGTTTGAGATTGTTGGAAAGGTCAGAGTTCATCGACTGCATTGACTCCAGAGTTCATGGATTTTTGTTTCACCTCTCCCCTGTTGGGTAATTGATCCGGTTGCCGATGCTTAATGAATAATGGCTGCGGCCAAACGGGCGCAAGCCTCCGCGGTTCTTAAGCCCGACTTCTTCATCACATCCGACCCTGAAGGCTATGGACTCTGTAGACCGTGACGGACACGGGCGAAAGGTGCATGACCTCATGGCTCCATGATCACTCCGAGTGTCTGGATTTCCATTTCGAGCAGGATCGGCGATTGTCCAAGTATTCTTTTTCCCCACCTTACTACTACTACTACTACTACTACTACTACTACTACGACCCTCGCGCTACTTGCCCAAAGACAAATAAAAACAACAACATTTCAAAAACAGCACATCATGGCTCCACTGAGAAGACGGAGAAACAACAGAATTGGAAAAATCATTCCTGCTTCCCTCATCCACAGCGGCATCCCAGCGTTTCCACTCGCTCCTTGTCTCAGCGGCTGCTGCTGTTGTTGTTGTTGTTGTCGTCTTTGGTTCCTCCAGTCTGAACCGATTCTCCCATTTTTATGGTTTTTCTGCTTTTGTTCCCTCTTCAGCTCTCAGGCAGGTCGTCCAACGGGAGGCTTGGACACACTATCGGTCAGTCTGTTACCAATTGATTGGTACAAGAAGTTATTTTATTTTACATTATTTAATTTGACCATATGGCCTTAGTGCGGTACGTTCCCAAAAGAATATACGGTGGTTATATCACACTTGATATCGAGTCGCTTCACTTTAAAGAAAATGTAAATGTCAGACCTTCAAACCAATGATCTGTTGATCTCCACCAATCAAGACTCCACGGTCTGAAAAAAAAAAAACCCTTCAAATCAAATATCGAATCAAGGGCTCAAAATGAAAAGTCAAACTCAATCGTGGATTTGGAGACTTGGTGACACTCGTAATGTTTCACATTATGCACGGTTACAGCAAACAGACGTGGAGATTTGCGGCGCTATAACTGTCTATTTAATGCATCTGAAGTGACGACAGATGCTGGTGAGGAGAGAGTCTGGAAGTCCTCCGAACTAAATGACAAAATATGTTGTTTGTCATTTCCTTCTGAAATCCCCCCCCCCCCCCCCCTCGTGTGTGAGTGTTTTCTGATCTGATTACCCGAATCTGCACTTCATCGCTTGTCAGCCGGGCGCCTTCCGAAGCCGTTATATGTGACCCTTCACAAAAATGAGTCATGTGACCGTGTGATCGGCCCGTGGTCACATGGTCTGAAGAGAAGCGCTGACAGGATGTCAACAGCAGCCGCTCATCGGTAGAACAACGTCACGCCCGCAGTTTTAGACACAATAATAATAAAATAACATTCATTATGGATTATTACCATAGACTGTATATAATAAGTTGACGTAGTCACCATGACCATCACCAGAAGTGACCATATTTGGAATGCGGAGTGATGTAGAGACGCCGAATACGTCTCTGGTAAGAGACCTGTCAATCACTGT
>NW_027176465.1:0-57635 GCF_023349555.1 Cebidichthys violaceus
TGCTTCCTCCACTAAAGTGGCCATTTCGGTTCGAATGAGACCATTTGCGAGGTTCTAGGACCTCGGGAAAGTGTTTTTCTTGCCAATGTTCTAATTTTGGAAATTTTGATTTCCTCCACTAAAGTGGCCATTGAGGTTCGAATGAGACCATTTGCGAGGTTCTAGGACCTCGGGAAAGTGTTTTTCTTGCAAATATTCTAATTTTGGAAATTTTGATTTCCTCAACTAAAGTGGCCATTGCGTTTCGAATGAGACCGTTTCCGAGGTTCTAGGACCCTGGGAAAAGCTCAAAAAGTACCAACTTTTTCTGTGAAGGTCCTGGAGCCTTGGAAGTGCTGTCTACCCCCACTAAAACGGCCATTGCGGTTCGAATGAGACCATTTGCGAGGTTCTAGGACCTCAGGAAAGTGTTTTTCTTGCCAATGTTCTAATTTTGGAAATTTTGATTTCCTCCACTAAAGTGGCCATTGAGGTTCGAATGAGACCATTTGCGAGGTTCTAGGACCTCGGGAAAGTGTTTTTCTTGCCAATATTCTAATTTTGGAAATTTGATTTCCTCAACTAAAGTGGCCATTGCGTTTCGAATGAGACCGTTTGCGAGGTTCTAGGACCCTGGGAAAAGCTCAAAAAGTACCAACTTTTTCTGTGAAGGTCCTGGAGCCTTGGAAGTGGCTGTCTACCCCCACTAAAACGGCCATTGCGGTTCGAATGAGACCATTTGCGAGGTTCTAGGACCTCGGGAAAGTGTTTTTCTTGCCAATGTTCTAATTTTGGAATTTTGATTTCCTCCACTAAAGTGGCCATTGCGGTTTGAATGAGACCATTTGCGAGATTCTAGGACCTCGGGAAAGTGTTTTTCTTGCCAATATTCTAATTTTGGAAATTTTGATTTCCTCCACTAAAGTGGCCATTGCGGTTCGAATGAGACCATTTGCGAGGTTCTAGGACCTCGGGAAAGTGTTTTTCTTGCCAATGTTCTAATTTTGGAAATTTTGATTTCCTCCACTAAAGTGGCCATTGCGGTTCGAATGAGACCATTTGCGAGGTTCTAGGACCTCGGGAAAGTGTTTTTCTTGCCAATGTTCTAATTTTGGAAATTTTGATTTCCTCCACTAAAGTGGCCATTGCGGTTCGAATGAGACCATTTGCGAGGTTCTAGGACCTCGGGAAAGTGTTTTTTCTTGACAATATTCTAATTTTGGAAATTTTGATTTCCTCAACTAAAGTGGCCATTGCGGTTCGAATGAGACCATTTGCGAGGTTCTAGGACCCTGGGAAAAGCTCAAAAAGTACCAACTTTTTCAGTGAAGGTCCTGGAGCCTTGGAAGTGCTGTCTACCCCCACTAAAACGGCCATTGCGGTTCGAATGAGACCATTTGCGAGGTTCTAGGACCTCGGGAAAGTGTTTTTCTTGTCAATGTTCTAATTTTGGAAATTTTGATTTCCTCCACTAAAGTGGCCATTGCGGTTCGAATGAGACCATTTGCGAGGTTCTAGGACCCTGGGAAAAGCTCAAAAATGTACCAACGTTTTCTGTGAAGGTCCTGGAGCCTTGGAAGTGCTGTCTACCCCCACTAAAACGGCCATTGCGGTTCGAATGAGACCATTTGCGAGGTTCTAGAACCTCGGGAAAGTGTTTTTCTTGTCAATGTTCTAATTTTGGAAATTTTGATTTCCTCCACTAAAGTGGCCATTGCGGTTCGAATGAGACCATTTGCGAGGTTCTAGGACCTCGGGAAAGTGTTTTTCTTGCCAATATTCTAATTTTGGAAATTTTGATTTCCTCCACTAAAGTGGCCATTGCGGTTCGAATGAGACCATTTGCGAGGTTCTAGGACCTCGGGAAAGTGTTTTTCTTGCCAATGTTCTAATTTTGGAAATTTTGATTTCCTCCACTAAAGTGGCCATTGAGGTTCGAATGAGACCATTTGCGAGGTTCTAGGACCCTGGGAAAAGCTCAAAAAGTACCAACTTTTTCTGTGAAGGTCCTGGAGCCTTGGAAGTGCTGTCTACCCCCACTAAAACGGCCATTGCGGTTCGAATGAGACCATTTGCGAGGTTGTAGGACCTCGGGAAAGTGTTTTTCTTGCCAATGTTCTAATTTTGGAAATTTTGCTTCCTCCACTAAAGTGGCCATTTCGGTTCGAATGAGACCATTTGCGAGGTTCTAGGACCTCGGGAAAGTGTTTTTCTTGCCAATGTTCTAATTTTGGAAATTTTGATTTCCTCCACTAAAGTGGCCATTGAGGTTCGAATGAGACCATTTGCGAGGTTCTAGGACCTCGGGAAAGTGTTTTTCTTGCAAATATTCTAATTTTGGAAATTTTGATTTCCTCAACTAAAGTGGCCATTGCGTTTCGAATGAGACCGTTTCCGAGGTTCTAGGACCCTGGAAAAGCTCAAAAAGTACCAACTTTTCTGTGAAGGTCCTGGAGCCTTGGAAGTGCTGTCTACCCCCACTAAAACGGCCATTGCGGTTCGAATGAGACCATTTGCGAGGTTCTAGGACCTCGGGAAAGTGTTTTTCTTGCCAATGTTCTAATTTTGGAAATTTTGATTTCCTCCACTAAAGTGGCCATTTGCGGTTCGAATGAGACCATTTGCGAGGTTCTAGGACCTCGGGAAAGTGTTTTTCTTGCCAATATTCTAATTTTGGAAATTTTGATTTCCTCCACTAAAGTGGCCATTGCGGTTCGAATGAGACCATTTGCGAGGTTCTAGGACCTCGGGAAAGTGTTTTTCTTGCCAATGTTCTAATTTTGGAAATTTTGATTTCCTCCACTAAAGTGGCCATTGAGGTTCGAATGAGACCATTTGCGAGGTTCTAGGACCCTGGGAAAAGCTCAAAAGTACCAACTTTTTCTGTGAAGGTCCCTGGAGCCTTGGAAGTGCTGTCTACCCCCACTAAAACGGCCATTGCGGTTCGAATGAGACCATTTGCGAGGTTCTAGGACCTCGGGAAAGTGTTTTTCTTGCCAATATTCTAATTTTGGAAATTTTGCTTCCTCCACTAAAGTGGCCATTTCGGTTCGAATGAGACCATTTGCGAGGTTCTAGGACCTCGGGAAAGTGTTTTTCTTGCCAATGTTCTAATTTTGGAAATTTTGATTTCCTCCACTAAAGTGGCCATTGAGGTTCGAATGAGACCATTTGCGAGGTTCTAGGACCCTGGGAAAAAGCTCAAAAAGTACCAACTTTTTCTGTGAAGGTCCTGGAGCCTTAGAAGTGCTGTCTACCCCCACTAAAACGGCCATTGCGGTTCGAATGAGACCATTTGCGAGGTTCTAGGACCTCGGGAAAGTGTTTTTCTTGCCAATGTTCTAATTTTGGAAATTTTGATTTCCTCCACTAAAGTGGCCATTGCGGTTCGAATGAGACCATTTGCGAGATTCTAGGACCTCGGGAAAGTGTTTTTCTTGCCAATGTTCTATTTTTGGAAATTTTGATTTCATCCACTAAAGTGGCCATTGAGGTTCGAATGAGACCATTTGCGAGGTTCTAGGACCTCGGGAAAGTGTTTTTCTTGTCAATGTTCTAATTTTGGAAATTTTGATTTCCTCCACTAAAGTGGCCATTGCGGTTCGAATGAGACCATTTGCGAGGTTCTAGGACATCGGGAAAGTGTTTTTCTTGCCAATGTTCTAATTTTGGAAATTTTGATTTCCTCCACTAAAGTGGCCATTGCGGTTCGAATGAGACCATTTGCGAGGTTCTAGGACCCTGGGAAAAGCTCAAAAAGTACCAACTTTTTCTTTGAAGGTCCTGGAGCCTTGGAAGTGCTGTCTACCCCCACTAAAACGGCCATTGTGGTTTTCGAATGAGACCATTTGCGAGGTTCTAGGACCTCGGGAAAGTGTTTTTCTTGCCAATGTTCTAATTTTGGAAATTTTGCTTCCTCCACTAAAGTGGCCATTTCGGTTCGAATGAGACCATTTGCGAGGTTCTAGGACCTCGGGAAAGTGTTTTTCTTGCCAATGTTCTAATTTTGGAAATTTTGATTTCCTCCACTAAAGTGGCCATTGCGGTTCGAATGAGACCATTTGCGAGGTTCTAGGACCCTGGGAAAAGCTCAAAAAGTACCAACTTTTTCTGTGAAGGTCCTGGAGCCTTAGAAGTGCTGTCTACCCCCACTAAAACGGCCATTGCGGTTCGAATGAGACCATTTGCGAGGTTCTAGGACCTCGGGAAAGTGTTTTTCTTGCCAATGTTCTAATTTTGGAAATTTTGATTTCCTCCACTAAAGTGGCCATTGCGGTTCGAATGAGACCATTTGCGAGGTTCTAGGACCTCGGGAAAGTGTTTTTCTTGCCAATGTTCTAATTTTGGAAATTTTGATTTCCTCCACTAAAGTGGCCATTGAGGTTCGAATGAGACCATTTGCGAGGTTCTAGGACCCTGGGAAAAGCTCAAAAAGTACCAACTTTTTCTGTGAAGGTCCTGGAGCCTTGGAAGTGCTGTCTACCCCCACTAAAACGGCCATTGCGGTTCGAATGAGACCATTTGCGAGGTTCTAGGACCTCGGGAAAGTGTTTTTCTTGCCAATATTCTAATTTTGGAAATTTTGCTTCCTCCACTAAAGTGGCCATTTCGGTTCGAATGAGACCATTTGCGAGGTTCTAGGACCTCGGGAAAGTGTTTTTCTTGCCAATGTTCTAATTTTGGAAATTTTGATTTCCTCCACTAAAGTGGCCATTGAGGTTCGAATGAGACCATTTGCGAGGTTCTAGGACCCTGGGAAAAGCTCAAAAAGTACCAACTTTTTCTGTGAAGGTCCTGGAGCCTTAGAAGTGCTGTCTACCCCCACTAAAACGGCCATTGCGGTTCGAATGAGACCATTTGCGAGGTTCTAGGACCTCGGGAAAGTGTTTTTCTTGCCAATGTTCTAATTTTGGAAATTTTGATTTCCTCCACTAAAGTGGCCATTGCGGTTTGAATGAGACCATTTGCGAGATTCTAGGACCTCGGGAAAGTGTTTTTCTTGCCAATATTCTAATTTTGGAAATTTTGATTTCCTCCACTAAAGTGGCCATTGCGATTCGAATGAGACCATTTGCGAGGTTCTAGGACCTCGGGAAAGTGTTTTTCTTGCCAATGTTCTAATTTGGAAATTTTGATTTCCTCCACTAAAGTGGCCATTGCGGTTCGAATGAGACCATTTGCGAGGTTCTAGGACCTCGGGAAAGTGTTTTTCTTGCCAATGTTCTAATTTTGGAATTTTGATTTCCTCCACTAAAGTGGCCATTGCGGTTCGAATGAGACCATTTGCGAGGTTCTAGGACCTCGGGAAAGTGTTTTTCTTGACAATATTCTAATTTTGGAAATTTTGATTTCCTCAACTAAAGTGGCCATTGCGGTTCGAATGAGACCATTTGCGAGGTTCTAGGACCCTGGGAAAAGCTCAAAAAGTACCAACTTTTTCAGTGAAGGTCCTGGAGCCTTGGAAGTGCTGTCTACCCCCACTAAAACGGCCATTGCGGTTCGAATGAGACCATTTGCGAGGTTCTAGGACCTCGGGAAAGTGTTTTTCTTGTCAATGTTCTAATTTTGGAAATTTTGATTTCCTCCACTAAAGTGGCCATTGCGGTTCGAATGAGACCATTTGCGAGGTTCTAGGACCTCGGGAAAGTGTTTTTCTTGCCAATATTCTAATTTTGGAAATTTTGATTTCCTCCACTAAAGTGGCCATTGCGGTTCGAATGAGACCATTTGCGAGGTTCTAGGACCTCGGGAAAGTGTTTTTCTTGCCAATGTTCTAATTTGGAAATTTTGATTTCCTCCACTAAAGTGGCCATTGAGGTTCGAATGAGACCATTTGCGAGGTTCTAGGACCCTGGGAAAAGCTCAAAAAGTACCAACTTTTTCTGTGAAGGTCCTGGAGCCTTGGAAGTGCTGTCTACCCCCACTAAAACGGCCATTGCGGTTCGAATGAGACCATTTGCGAGGTTGTAGGACCTCGGGAAAGTGTTTTTCTTGCCAATGTTCTAATTTTGGAAATTTTGCTTCCTCCACTAAAGTGGCCATTTCGGTTCGAATGAGACCATTTGCGAGGTTCTAGGACCTCGGGAAAGTGTTTTTCTTGCCAATGTTCTAATTTTGGAAATTTTGATTTCCTCCACTAAAGTGGCCATTGAGGTTCGAATGAGACCATTTGCGAGGTTCTAGGACCTCGGGAAAGTGTTTTTCTTGCAAATATTCTAATTTTGGAAATTTTGATTTCCTCAACTAAAGTGGCCATTGCGTTTCGAATGAGACCGTTTCCGAGGTTCTAGGACCCTGGGAAAAGCTCAAAAAGTACCAACTTTTTCTGTGAAGGTCCTGGAGCCTTGGAAGTGCTGTCTACCCCCACTAAAACGGCCATTGCGGTTCGAATGAGACCATTTGCGAGGTTCTAGGACCTCAGGAAAGTGTTTTTCTTGCCAATGTTCTAATTTTGGAAATTTTGATTTCCTCCACTAAAGTGGCCATTGAGGTTCGAATGAGACCATTTGCGAGGTTCTAGGACCTCGGGAAAGTGTTTTTCTTGCCAATATTCTAATTTTGGAAATTTTGATTTCCTCAACTAAAGTGGCCATTGCGTTTCGAATGAGACCGTTTGCGAGGTTCTAGGACCCTGGGAAAAGCTCAAAAAGTACCAACTTTTTCTGTGAAGGTCCTGGAGCCTTGGAAGTGCTGTCTACCCCCACTAAAACGGCCATTGCGGTTCGAATGAGACCATTTGCGAGGTTCTAGGACCTCGGGAAAGTGTTTTTCTTGCCAATGTTCTAATTTTGGAAATTTTGATTTCATCCACTAAAGTGGCCATTGAGGTTCGAATGAGACCATTTGCGAGGTTCTAGGACCTCGGGAAAGTGTTTTTCTTGTCAATGTTCTAATTTTGGAAATTTTGATTTCCTCCACTAAAGTGGCCATTGCGGTTCGAATGAGACCATTTGCGAGGTTCTAGGACATCGGGAAAGTGTTTTTCTTGCCAATGTTCTAATTTTGGAAATTTTGATTTCCTCCACTAAAGTGGCCATTGAGGTTCGAATGAGACCATTTGCGAGGTTCTAGGACCCTGGGAAAAGCTCAAAAAGTACCAACTTTTTCTGTGAAGGTCCTGGAGCCTTGGAAGTGCTGTCTACCCCCACTAAAACGGCCATTGTGGTTCGAATGAGACCATTTGCGAGGTTCTAGGACCTCGGGAAAGTGTTTTTCTTGCCAATGTTCTAATTTTGGAAATTTTGCTTCCTCCACTAAAGTGGCCATTTCGGTTCGAATGAGACCATTTGCGAGGTTCTAGGACCTCGGGAAAGTGTTTTTCTTGCCAATGTTCTAATTTTGGAAATTTTGATTTCCTCCACTAAAGTGGCCATTGAGGTTCGAATGAGACCATTTGCGAGGTTCTAGGACCCTGGGAAAAGCTCAAAAAGTACCAACTTTTTCTGTGAAGGTCCTGGAGCCTTAGAAGTGCTGTCTACCCCCACTAAAACGGCCATTGCGGTTCGAATGAGACCATTTGCGAGGTTCTAGGACCTCGGGAAAGTGTTTTCTTGCCAATGTTCTAATTTTGGAAATTTTGATTTCCTCCACTAAAGTGGCCATTGCGGTTCGAATGAGACCATTTGCGAGGTTCTAGGACCTCGGGAAAGTGTTTTTCTTGCCAATATTCTAATTTTGGAAATTTTGATTTCCTCCACTAAAGTGGCCATTGCGGTTCGAATGAGACCATTTGCGAGGTTCTAGGACCTCGGGAAAGTGTTTTTCTTGCCAATGTTCTAATTTTGGAAATTTTGATTTCCTCCACTAAAGTGGCCATTGAGGTTCGAATGAGACCATTTGCGAGGTTCTAGGACCCTGGGAAAAGCTCAAAAAGTACCAACTTTTTCTGTGAAGGTCCTGGAGCCTTGGAAGTGCTGTCTACCCCCACTAAAACGGCCATTGCGGTTCGAATGAGACCATTTGCGAGGTTCTAGGACCTCGGGAAAGTGTTTTTCTTGCCAATATTCTAATTTTGGAAATTTTGCTTCCTCCACTAAAGTGGCCATTTCGGTTCGAATGAGACCATTTGCGAGGTTCTAGGACCTCGGGAAAGTGTTTTTCTTGCCAATGTTCTAATTTTGGAAATTTTGATTTCCTCCACTAAAGTGGCCATTGAGGTTCGAATGAGACCATTTGCGAGGTTCTAGGACCCTGGGAAAAGCTCAAAAAGTACCAACTTTTTCTGTGAAGGTCCTGGAGCCTTGGAAGTGCTGTCTACCCCCACTAAAATGGCCATTGCGGTTCGAATGAGACCATTTGCGAGGTTCTAGGACCTCGGGAAAGTGTTTTTCTTGCCAATGTTCTAATTTTGGAAATTTTGATTTCCTCCACTAAAGTGGCCATTGCGGTTCGAATGAGACCATTTGCGAGGTTCTAGGACCTCGGGAAAGTGTTTTTCTTGCCAATATTCTAATTTTGGAAATTTTGATTTCCTCCACTAAAGTGGCCATTGCGGTTCGAATGAGACCATTTGCGAGGTTCTAGGACCTCGGGAAAGTGTTTTTCTTGCCAATGTTCTAATTTTGGAAATTTTGATTTCCTCCACTAAAGTGGCCATTGAGGTTCGAATGAGACCATTTGCGAGGTTCTAGGACCCTGGGAAAAGCTCAAAAAGTACCAACTTTTTCTGTGAAGGTCCTGGAGCCTTGGAAGTGCTGTCTACCCCCACTAAAACGGCCATTGCGGTTCGAATGAGACCATTTGCGAGGTTCTAGGACCTCGGGAAAGTGTTTTTCTTGCCAATGTTCTAATTTTGGAAATTTTGATTTCCTCCACTAAAGTGGCCATTGAGGTTCGAATGAGACCATTTGCGAGGTTCTAGGACCCTGGGAAAAGCTCAAAAAGTACCAACTTTTTCTGTGAAGGTCCTGGAGCCTTAGAAGTGCTGTCTACCCCCACTAAAACGGCCATTGCGGTTCGAATGAGACCATTTGCGAGGTTCTAGGACCTCGGGAAAGTGTTTTTCTTGCCAATGTTCTAATTTTGGAAATTTTGATTTCCTCCACTAAAGTGGCCATTGCGGTTCGAATGAGACCATTTGCGAGATTCTAGGACCTCGGGAAAGTGTTTTTCTTGCCAATATTCTAATTTTGGAAATTTTGATTTCCTCCACTAAAGTGGCCATTGCGGTTCGAATGAGACCATTTGCGAGGTTCTAGGACCTCGGGAAAGTGTTTTTCTTGCCAATGTTCTAATTTTGGAAATTTTGATTTCCTCCACTAAAGTGGCCATTGCGGTTCGAATGAGACCATTTGCGAGGTTCTAGGACCTCGGGAAAGTGTTTTTCTTGCCAATGTTCTAATTTTGGAAATTTTGATTTCCTCCACTAAAGTGGCCATTGCGGTTCGAATGAGACCATTTGCGAGGTTCTAGGACCTCGGGAAAGTGTTTTTCTTGACAATATTCTAATTTTGGAAATTTTGATTTCCTCAACTAAAGTGGCCATTGCGGTTCGAATGAGACCATTTGCGAGGTTCTAGGACCCTGGGAAAAGCTCAAAAAGTACCAACTTTTTCTGTGAAGGTCCTGGAGCCTTGGAAGTGCTGTCTACCCCCACTAAAACGGCCATTGCGGTTCAAATGAGACCATTTGCGAGGTTCTAGGACCTCGGGAAAGTGTTTTTCTTGTCAATGTTCTAATTTTGGAAATTTTGATTTCCTCCACTAAAGTGGCCATTGCGGTTCGAATGAGACCATTTGCGAGGTTCTAGGACCCTGGGAAAAGCTCAAAAATGTACCAACTTTTTCTGTGAAGGTCCTGGAGCCTTGGAAGTGCTGTCTACCCCCACTAAAACGGCCATTGCGGTTCGAATGAGACCATTTGCGAGGGTGTAGGACCTCGGGAAAGTGTTTTTCTTGCCAATGTTCTAATTTTGGAAATTTTGCTTCCTCCACTAAAGTGGCCATTTCGGTTCGAATGAGACCATTTGCGAGGTTCTAGGACCTCGGGAAAGTGTTTTTCTTGCCAATGTTCTAATTTTGGAAATTTTGATTTCCTCCACTAAAGTGGCCATTGAGGTTCGAATGAGACCATTTGCGAGGTTCTAGGACCTCGGGAAAGTGTTTTTCTTGCCAATATTCTAATTTTGGAAATTTTGATTTCCTCAACTAAAGTGGCCATTGCGTTTCGAATGAGACCGTTTGCGAGGTTCTAGGACCCTGGGAAAAGCTCAAAAAGTACCAACTTTTTCTGTGAAGGTCCTGGAGCCTTGGAAGTGCTGTCTACCCCCACTAAAACGGCCATTGTGGTTCGAATGAGACCATTTGCGAGGTTCTAGGACCTCGGGAAAGTGTTTTTCTTGCCAATGTTCTAATTTTGGAAATTTTGCTTCCTCCACTAAAGTGGCCATTTCGGTTCGAATGAGACCATTTGCGAGGTTCTAGGACCTCGGGAAAGTGTTTTTCTTGCCAATGTTCTAATTTTGGAAATTTTGATTTCCTCCACTAAAGTGGCCATTGAGGTTCGAATGGACCATTTGCGAGGTTCTAGGACCCTGGGAAAAGCTCAAAAAGTACCAACTTTTTCTGTGAAGGTCCTGGAGCCTTAGAAGTGCTGTCTACCCCCACTAAAACGGCCATTGCGGTTCGAATGAGACCATTTGCGAGGTTCTAGGACCTCGGGAAAGTGTTTTTCTTGCCAATGTTCTAATTTTGGAAATTTTGCTTCCTCCACTAAAGTGGCCATTTCGGTTCGAATGAGACCATTTGCGAGGTTCTAGGACCTCGGGAAAGTGTTTTTCTTGCCAATGTTCTAATTTTGGAAATTTTGATTTCCTCCACTAAAGTGGCCATTGAGGTTCGAATGAGACCATTTGCGAGGTTCTAGGACCCTGGGAAAAGCTCAAAAAGTACCAACTTTTTCTGTGAAGGTCCTGGAGCCTTGGAAGTGCTGTCTACCCCCACTAAAACGGCCATTGCGGTTCGAATGAGACCATTTGCGAGGTTCTAGGACCTCGGGAAAGTGTTTTTCTTGCCAATATTCTAATTTTGGAAATTTTGCTTCCTCCACTAAAGTGGCCATTTCGGTTCGAATGAGACCATTTGCGAGGTTCTAGGACCTCGGGAAAGTGTTTTTCTTGCCAATGTTCTAATTTTGGAAATTTTGATTTCCTCCACTAAAGTGGCCATTGAGGTTCGAATGAGACCATTTGCGAGGTTCTAGGACCCTGGGAAAAGCTCAAAAAGTACCAACTTTTTCTGTGAAGGTCCTGGAGCCTTAGAAGTGCTGTCTACCCCCACTAAAACGGCCATTGCGGTTCGAATGAGACCATTTGCGAGGTTCTAGGACCTCGGGAAAGTGTTTTTCTTGCCAATGTTCTAATTTTGGAAATTCTGATTTCCTCCACTAAAGTGGCCATTGCGGTTCGAATGAGACCATTTGCGAGATTCTAGGACCTCGGGAAAGTGTTTTTCTTGCCAATATTCTAATTTTGGAAATTTTGATTTCCTCCACTAAAGTGGCCATTGCGGTTCGAATGAGACCATTTGCGAGGTTCTAGGACCTCGGGAAAGTGTTTTTCTTGCCAATGTTCTAATTTTGGAAATTTTTTATTTCCTCCACTAAAGTGGCCATTGAGGTTCGAATGAGACCATTTGTGAGGTTCTAGGACCCTGGGAAAAGCTCAAAAAGTACCAACTTTTTCTGTGAAGGTCCTGGAGCCTTGGAAGTGCTGTCTACCCCCACTAAAACGGCCATTGCGGTTCGAATGAGACCATTTGCGAGGTTCTAGGACCTCGGGAAAGTGTTTTTCTTGCCAATATTCTAATTTTGGAAATTTTGATTTCCTCCACTAAAGTGGCCATTGCGGTTCGAATGAGACCATTTGCGAGGTTCTAGGACCTCGGGAAAGTGTTTTTCTTGCCAATGTTCTAATTTTGGAAATTTTGATTTCCTCCACTAAAGTGGCCATTGAGGTTCGAATGAGACCATTTGCGAGGTTCTAGGACCCTGGGAAAAGCTCAAAAAGTACCAACTTTTTCTGTGAAGGTCCTGGAGCCTTGGAAGTGCTGTCTACCCCCACTAAAACGGCCATTGTGGTTCGAATGAGACCATTTGCGAGGTTCTAGGACCTCGGGAAAGTGTTTTTCTTGCCAATGTTCTAATTTTGGAAATTTTGCTTCCTCCACTAAAGTGGCCATTTCGGTTCGAATGAGACCATTTGCGAGGTTCTAGGACCTCGGGAAAGTGTTTTTCTTGCCAATGTTCTAATTTTGGAAATTTTGATTTCCTCCACTAAAGTGGCCATTGAGGTTCGAATGGACCATTTGCGAGGTTCTAGGACCCTGGGAAAAGCTCAAAAAGTACCAACTTTTTCTGTGAAGGTCCTGGAGCCTTAGAAGTGCTGTCTACCCCCACTAAAACGGCCATTGCGGTTCGAATGAGACCATTTGCGAGGTTCTAGGACCTCGGGAAAGTGTTTTTCTTGCCAATGTTCTAATTTTGGAAATTTTGATTTCCTCCACTAAAGTGGCCATTGCGGTTCGAATGAGACCATTTGCGAGGTTCTAGGACCTCGGGAAAGTGTTTTTCTTGCCAATATTCTAATTTTGGAAATTTTGATTTCCTCCACTAAAGTGGCCATTGCGGTTCGAATGACACCATTTGCGAGGTTCTAGGACCTCGGGAAAGTGTTTTTCTTGCCAATGTTCTAATTTTGGAAATTTTGATTTCCTCCACTAAAGTGGCCATTGAGGTTCGAATGAGACCATTTGCGAGGTTCTAGGACCCTGGGAAAAGCTCAAAAAGTACCAACTTTTTCTGTGAAGGTCCTGGAGCCTTGGAAGTGCAGTCTACCCCCACTAAAACGGCCATTGCGGTTCGAATGAGACCATTTGCGAGGTTCTAGGACCTCGGGAAAGTGTTTTTCTTGCCAATGTTCTAATTTTGGAAATTTTGCTTCCTCCACTAAAGTGGCCATTTCGGTTCGAATGAGACCATTTGCGAGGTTCTAGGACCTCGGGAAAGTGTTTTTCTTGCCAATGTTCTAATTTTGGAAATTTTGATTTCCTCCACTAAAGTGGCCATTGAGGTTCGAATGAGACCATTTGCGAGGTTCTAGGACCCTGGGAAAAGCTCAAAAAGTACCAACTTTTTCTGTGAAGGTCCTGGAGCCTTAGAAGTGCTGTCTACCCCCACTAAAACGGCCATTGCGGTTCGAATGAGACCATTTGCGAGGTTCTAGGACCTCGGGAAAGTGTTTTTCTTGCCAATATTCTAATTTTGGAAATTTTGATTTCCTCCACTAAAGTGGCCATTGCGGTTCGAATGAGACCATTTGCGAGGTTCTAGGACCTCGGGAAAGTGTTTTTCTTGCCAATATTCTAATTTTGGAAATTTTGATTTCCTCCACTAAAGTGGCCATTGCGGTTCGAATGAGACCATTTGCGAGGTTCTAGGACCTCGGGAAAGTGTTTTTCTTGCCAATGTTCTAATTTTGGAAATTTTGATTTCCTCCACTAAAGTGGCCATTGAGGTTCGAATGAGACCATTTGCGAGGTTCTAGGACCCTGGGAAAAGCTCAAAAAGTACCAACTTTTTCTGTGAAGGTCCTGGAGCCTTGGAAGTGCTGTCTACCCCCACTAAAACGGCCATTGCGGTTCGAATGAGACCATTTGCGAGGTTCTAGGACCTCGGGAAAGTGTTTTTCTTGCCAATATTCTAATTTTGGAAATTTTGCTTCCTCCACTAAAGTGGCCATTTCGGTTCGAATGAGACCATTTGCGAGGTTCTAGGACCTCGGGAAAGTGTTTTTCTTGCCAATGTTCTAATTTTGGAAATTTTGATTTCCTCCACTAAAGTGGCCATTGAGGTTCGAATGAGACCATTTGCGAGGTTCTAGGACCCTGGGAAAAGCTCAAAAAGTACCAACTTTTTCTGTGAAGGTCCTGGAGCCTTAGAAGTGCTGTCTACCCCCACTAAAACGGCCATTGCGGTTCGAATGAGACCATTTGCGAGGTTCTAGGACCTCGGGAAAGTGTTTTTCTTGCAATGTTCTAATTTTGGAAATTCTGATTTCCTCCACTAAAGTGGCCATTGCGGTTCGAATGAGACCATTTGCGAGATTCTAGGACCTCGGGAAAGTGTTTTTCTTGCCAATATTCTAATTTTGGAAATTTTGATTTCCTCCACTAAAGTGGCCATTGCGGTTCGAATGAGACCATTTGCGAGGTTCTAGGACCTCGGGAAAGTGTTTTTCTTGCCAATGTTCTAATTTTGGAAATTTTTTATTTCCTCCACTAAAGTGGCCATTGAGGTTCGAATGAGACCATTTGTGAGGTTCTAGGACCCTGGGAAAAGCTCAAAAAGTACCAACTTTTTCTGTGAAGGTCCTGGAGCCTTGGAAGTGCTGTCTACCCCCACTAAAACGGCCATTGCGGTTCGAATGAGACCATTTGCGAGGTTCTAGGACCTCGGGAAAGTGTTTTTCTTGCCAATATTCTAATTTTGGAAATTTTGATTTCCTCCACTAAAGTGGCCATTGCGGTTCGAATGAGACCATTTGCGAGGTTCTAGGACCTCGGGAAAGTGTTTTTCTTGCCAATGTTCTAATTTTGGAAATTTTGATTTCCTCCACTAAAGTGGCCATTGCGGTTCGAATGAGACCATTTGCGAGGTTCTAGGACCTCGGGAAAGTGTTTTTCTTGCCAATGTTCTAATTTTGGAAATTTTGATTTCCTCCACTAAAGTGGCCATTGAGGTTCGAATGAGACCATTTGCGAGGTTCTAGGACCCTGGGAAAAGCTCAAAAAGTACCAACTTTTTCTTTGAAGGTCCTGGAGCCTTGGAAGTGCTGTCTACCCCCACTAAAACGGCCATTGTGGTTCGAATGAGACCATTTGCGAGGTTCTAGGACCTCGGGAAAGTGTTTTTCTTGCCAATGTTCTAATTTTGGAAATTTTGCTTCCTCCACTAAAGTGGCCATTTCGGTTCGAATGAGACCATTTGCGAGGTTCTAGGACCTCGGGAAAGTGTTTTTCTTGCCAATGTTCTAATTTTGGAAATTTTGATTTCCTCCACTAAAGTGGCCATTGAGGTTCGAATGAGACCATTTGCGAGGTTCTAGGACCCTGGGAAAAGCTCAAAAAGTACCAACTTTTTCTGTGAAGGTCCTGGAGCCTTAGAAGTGCTGTCTACCCCCACTAAAACGGCCATTGCGGTTCGAATGAGACCATTTGCGAGGTTCTAGGACCTCGGGAAAGTGTTTTTCTTGCCAATATTCTAATTTTGGAAATTTTGATTTCCTCCACTAAAGTGGCCATTGCGGTTCGAATGAGACCATTTGCGAGGTTCTAGGACCTCGGGAAAGTGTTTTTCTTGCCAATGTTCTAATTTTGGAAATTTTGATTTCCTCCACTAAAGTGGCCATTGAGGTTCGAATGAGACCATTTGCGAGGTTCTAGGACCCTGGGAAAAGCTCAAAAAGTACCAACTTTTTCTGTGAAGGTCCTGGAGCCTTGGAAGTGCTGTCTACCCCCACTAAAACGGCCATTGCGGTTCGAATGAGACCATTTGCGAGGTTCTAGGACCTCGGGAAAGTGTTTTTCTTGCCAATATTCTAATTTTGGAAATTTTGCTTCCTCCACTAAAGTGGCCATTTCGGTTCGAATGAGACCATTTGCGAGGTTCTAGGACCTCGGGAAAGTGTTTTTCTTGCCAATGTTCTAATTTTGGAAATTTTGATTTCCTCCACTAAAGTGGCCATTGAGGTTCGAATGAGACCATTTGCGAGGTTCTAGGACCCTGGGAAAAGCTCAAAAAGTACCAACTTTTTCTGTGAAGGTCCTGGAGCCTTAGAAGTGCTGTCTACCCCCACTAAAACGGCCATTGCGGTTCGAATGAGACCATTTGCGAGGTTCTAGGACCTCGGGAAAGTGTTTTTCTTGCCAATGTTCTAATTTTGGAAATTCTGATTTCCTCCACTAAAGTGGCCATTGCGGTTCGAATGAGACCATTTGCGAGATTCTAGGACCTCGGGAAAGTGTTTTTCTTGCCAATATTCTAATTTTGGAAATTTTGATTTCCTCCACTAAAGTGGCCATTGCGGTTCGAATGAGACCATTTGCGAGGTTCTAGGACCTCGGGAAAGTGTTTTTCTTGCCAATGTTCTAATTTTGGAAATTTTTTATTTCCTCCACTAAAGTGGCCATTGAGGTTCGAATGAGACCATTTGTGAGGTTCTAGGACCCTGGGAAAAGCTCAAAAAGTACCAACTTTTTCTGTGAAGGTCCTGGAGCCTTGGAAGTGCTGTCTACCCCCACTAAAACGGCCATTGCGGTTCGAATGAGACCATTTGCGAGGTTCTAGGACCTCGGGAAAGTGTTTTTCTTGCCAATATTCTAATTTTGGAAATTTTGATTTCCTCCACTAAAGTGGCCATTGCGGTTCGAATGAGACCATTTGCGAGGTTCTAGGACCTCGGGAAAGTGTTTTTCTTGCCAATGTTCTAATTTTGGAAATTTTGATTTCCTCCACTAAAGTGGCCATTGCGGTTCGAATGAGACCATTTGCGAGGTTCTAGGACCTCGGGAAAGTGTTTTTCTTGCCAATGTTCTAATTTTGGAAATTTTGATTTCCTCCACTAAAGTGGCCATTGAGGTTCGAATGAGACCATTTGCGAGGTTCTAGGACCCTGGGAAAAGCTCAAAAAGTACCAACTTTTTCTGTGAAGGTCCTGGAGCCTTGGAAGTGCTGTCTACCCCCACTAAAACGGCCATTGCGGTTCGAATGAGACCATTTGCGAGGTTCTAGGACCTCGGGAAAGTGTTTTTCTTGCCAATGTTCTAATTTTGGAAATTTTGATTTCCTCCACTAAAGTGGCCATTGCGGTTCGAATGAGACCATTTGCGAGGTTCTAGGACCCTGGGAAAAGCTCAAAAATTTACCAACTTTTTCTGTGAAGGTCCTGGAGCCTTGGAAGTGCTGTCTACCCCCACTAAAACGGCCATTGCGGTTCGAATGAGACCATTTGCGAGGTTCTAGGACCTCGGGGAAAGTGTTTTTCTTGTCAATGTTCTAATTTTGGAAATTTTGATTTCCTCCACTAAAGTGGCCATTGCGGTTTGAATGAGACCATTTGCGAGGTTCTAGGACCTCGGGAAAGTGTTTTTCTTGCCAATATTCTAATTTTGGAAATTTTGATTTCCTCCACTAAAGTGGCCATTGCGGTTCGAATGAGACCATTTGCGAGGTTCTAGGACCTCGGGAAAGTGTTTTTCTTGACAATATTCTAATTTTGGAAATTTTGATTTCCTCAACTAAAGTGGCCATTGCGGTTCGAATGAGACCATTTGCGAGGTTCTAGGACCCTGGGAAAAGCTCAAAAAGTACCAACTTTTTCTGTGAAGGTCCTGGAGCCTTGGAAGTGCTGTCTACCCCCACTAAAACGGCCATTGCGGTTCGAATGAGACCATTTGCGAGGTTCTAGGACCTCGGGAAAGTGTTTTTCTTGCCAATGTTCTAATTTTGGAAATTTTGATTTCCTCCACTAAAGTGGCCATTGCGGTTCGAATGAGACCATTTGCGAGGTTCTAGGACCTCGGGAAAGTGTTTTTCTTGCCAATGTTCTAATTTTGGAAATTTTTTATTTCCTCCACTAAAGTGGCCATTGAGGTTCGAATGAGACCATTTGTGAGGTTCTAGGACCCTGGGAAAAGCTCAAAAAGTACCAACTTTTTCTGTGAAGGTCCTGGAGCCTTGGAAGTGCTGTCTACCCCCACTAAAACGGCCATTGCGGTTCGAATGAGACCATTTGCGAGGTTCTAGGACCTCGGGAAAGTGTTTTTCTTGCCAATATTCTAATTTTGGAAATTTTGATTTCCTCCACTAAAGTGGCCATTGCGGTTCGAATGAGACCATTTGCGAGGTTCTAGGACCTCGGGAAAGTGTTTTTCTTGCCAATGTTCTAATTTTGGAAATTTTTTATTTCCTCCACTAAAGTGGCCATTGAGGTTCGAATGAGACCATTTGTGAGGTTCTAGGACCCTGGGAAAAGCTCAAAAAGTACCAACTTTTTCTGTGAAGGTCCTGGAGCCTTGGAAGTGCTGTCTACCCCCACTAAAACGGCCATTGCGGTTCGAATGAGACCATTTGCGAGGTTCTAGGACCTCGGGAAAGTGTTTTTCTTGCCAATATTCTAATTTTGGAAATTTTGATTTCCTCCACTAAAGTGGCCATTGCGGTTCGAATGAGACCATTTGCGAGGTTCTAGGACCTCGGGAAAGTGTTTTTCTTGCCAATGTTCTAATTTTGGAAATTTTGATTTCCTCCACTAAAGTGGCCATTGAGGTTCGAATGAGACCATTTGCGAGGTTCTAGGACCCTGGGAAAAGCTCAAAAAGTACCAACTTTTTCTGTGAAGGTCCTGGAGCCTTGGAAGTGCTGTCTACCCCCACTAAAACGGCCATTGTGGTTCGAATGAGACCATTTGCGAGGTTCTAGGACCTCGGGAAAGTGTTTTTCTTGCCAATGTTCTAATTTTGGAAATTTTGCTTCCTCCACTAAAGTGGCCATTTCGGTTCGAATGAGACCATTTGCGAGGTTCTAGGACCTCGGGAAAGTGTTTTTCTTGCCAATGTTCTAATTTTGGAAATTTTGATTTCCTCCACTAAAGTGGCCATTGAGGTTCGAATGGACCATTTGCGAGGTTCTAGGACCCTGGGAAAAGCTCAAAAAGTACCAACTTTTTCTGTGAAGGTCCTGGAGCCTTAGAAGTGCTGTCTACCCCCACTAAAACGGCCATTGCGGTTCGAATGAGACCATTTGCGAGGTTCTAGGACCTCGGGAAAGTGTTTTTCTTGCCAATGTTCTAATTTTGGAAATTTTGATTTCCTCCACTAAAGTGGCCATTGCGGTTCGAATGAGACCATTTGCGAGGTTCTAGGACCTCGGGAAAGTGTTTTTCTTGCCAATATTCTAATTTTGGAAATTTTGATTTCCTCCACTAAAGTGGCCATTGCGGTTCGAATGACACCATTTGCGAGGTTCTAGGACCTCGGGAAAGTGTTTTTCTTGCCAATGTTCTAATTTTGGAAATTTTGATTTCCTCCACTAAAGTGGCCATTGAGGTTCGAATGAGACCATTTGCGAGGTTCTAGGACCCTGGGAAAAGCTCAAAAAGTACCAACTTTTTCTGTGAAGGTCCTGGAGCCTTGGAAGTGCAGTCTACCCCCACTAAAACGGCCATTGCGGTTCGAATGAGACCATTTGCGAGGTTCTAGGACCTCGGGAAAGTGTTTTTCTTGCCAATGTTCTAATTTTGGAAATTTTGCTTCCTCCACTAAAGTGGCCATTTCGGTTCGAATGAGACCATTTGCGAGGTTCTAGGACCTCGGGAAAGTGTTTTTCTTGCCAATGTTCTAATTTTGGAAATTTTGATTTCCTCCACTAAAGTGGCCATTGAGGTTCGAATGAGACCATTTGCGAGGTTCTAGGACCCTGGGAAAAGCTCAAAAAGTACCAACTTTTTCTGTGAAGGTCCTGGAGCCTTAGAAGTGCTGTCTACCCCCACTAAAACGGCCATTGCGGTTCGAATGAGACCATTTGCGAGGTTCTAGGACCTCGGGAAAGTGTTTTTCTTGCCAATATTCTAATTTTGGAAATTTTGATTTCCTCCACTAAAGTGGCCATTGCGGTTCGAATGAGACCATTTGCGAGGTTCTAGGACCTCGGGAAAGTGTTTTTCTTGCCAATATTCTAATTTTGGAAATTTTGATTTCCTCCACTAAAGTGGCCATTGCGGTTCGAATGAGACCATTTGCGAGGTTCTAGGACCTCGGGAAAGTGTTTTTCTTGCCAATGTTCTAATTTTGGAAATTTTGATTTCCTCCACTAAAGTGGCCATTGAGGTTCGAATGAGACCATTTGCGAGGTTCTAGGACCCTGGGAAAAGCTCAAAAAGTACCAACTTTTTCTGTGAAGGTCCTGGAGCCTTGGAAGTGCTGTCTACCCCCACTAAAACGGCCATTGCGGTTCGAATGAGACCATTTGCGAGGTTCTAGGACCTCGGGAAAGTGTTTTTCTTGCCAATATTCTAATTTTGGAAATTTTGCTTCCTCCACTAAAGTGGCCATTTCGGTTCGAATGAGACCATTTGCGAGGTTCTAGGACCTCGGGAAAGTGTTTTTCTTGCCAATGTTCTAATTTTGGAAATTTTGATTTCCTCCACTAAAGTGGCCATTGAGGTTCGAATGAGACCATTTGCGAGGTTCTAGGACCCTGGGAAAAGCTCAAAAAGTACCAACTTTTTCTGTGAAGGTCCTGGAGCCTTAGAAGTGCTGTCTACCCCCACTAAAACGGCCATTGCGGTTCGAATGAGACCATTTGCGAGGTTCTAGGACCTCGGGAAAGTGTTTTTCTTGCCAATGTTCTAATTTTGGAAATTCTGATTTCCTCCACTAAAGTGGCCATTGCGGTTCGAATGAGACCATTTGCGAGATTCTAGGACCTCGGGAAAGTGTTTTTCTTGCCAATATTCTAATTTTGGAAATTTTGATTTCCTCCACTAAAGTGGCCATTGCGGTTCGAATGAGACCATTTGCGAGGTTCTAGGACCTCGGGAAAGTGTTTTTCTTGCCAATGTTCTAATTTTGGAAATTTTTTATTTCCTCCACTAAAGTGGCCATTGAGGTTCGAATGAGACCATTTGTGAGGTTCTAGGACCCTGGGAAAAGCTCAAAAAGTACCAACTTTTTCTGTGAAGGTCCTGGAGCCTTGGAAGTGCTGTCTACCCCCACTAAAACGGCCATTGCGGTTCGAATGAGACCATTTGCGAGGTTCTAGGACCTCGGGAAAGTGTTTTTCTTGCCAATATTCTAATTTTGGAAATTTTGATTTCCTCCACTAAAGTGGCCATTGCGGTTCGAATGAGACCATTTGCGAGGTTCTAGGACCTCGGGAAAGTGTTTTTCTTGCCAATGTTCTAATTTTGGAAATTTTGATTTCCTCCACTAAAGTGGCCATTGCGGTTCGAATGAGACCATTTGCGAGGTTCTAGGACCTCGGGAAAGTGTTTTTCTTGCCAATGTTCTAATTTGGAAATTTTGATTTCCTCCACTAAAGTGGCCATTGAGGTTCGAATGAGACCATTTGCGAGGTTCTAGGACCCTGGGAAAAGCTCAAAAAGTACCAACTTTTTCTTTGAAGGTCCTGGAGCCTTGGAAGTGCTGTCTACCCCCACTAAAACGGCCATTGTGGTTCGAATGAGACCATTTGCGAGGTTCTAGGACCTCGGGAAAGTGTTTTTCTTGCCAATGTTCTAATTTGGAAATTTTGCTTCCTCCACTAAAGTGGCCATTTCGGTTCGAATGAGACCATTTGCGAGGTTCTAGGACCTCGGGAAAGTGTTTTTCTTGCCAATGTTCTAATTTGGAAATTTTGATTTCCTCCACTAAAGTGGCCATTGAGGTTCGAATGAGACCATTTGCGAGGTTCTAGGACCCTGGGAAAAGCTCAAAAAGTACCAACTTTTTCTGTGAAGGTCCTGGAGCCTTAGAAGTGCTGTCTACCCCCACTAAAACGGCCATTGCGGTTCGAATGAGACCATTTGCGAGGTTCTAGGACCTCGGGGAAAGTGTTTTTCTTGCCAATGTTCTAATTTTGGAAATTTTGATTTCCTCCACTAAAGTGGCCATTGCGGTTCGAATGAGACCATTTGCGAGGTTCTAGGACCTCGGGAAAGTGTTTTTCTTGCCAATATTCTAATTTTGGAAATTTTGATTTCCTCCACTAAAGTGGCCATTGCGGTTCGAATGAGACCATTTGCGAGGTTCTAGGACCTCGGGAAAGTGTTTTTCTTGCCAATGTTCTAATTTTGGAAATTTTGATTTCCTCCACTAAAGTGGCCATTGAGGTTCGAATGAGACCATTTGCGAGGTTCTAGGACCCTGGGAAAAGCTCAAAAAGTACCAACTTTTTCTGTGAAGGTCCTGGAGCCTTGGAAGTGCTGTCTACCCCCCACTAAAACGGCCATTGCGGTTCGAATGAGACCATTTGCGAGGTTCTAGGACCTCGGGAAAGTGTTTTTCTTGCCAATATTCTAATTTTGGAAATTTTGCTTCCTCCACTAAAGTGGCCATTTCGGTTCGAATGAGACCATTTGCGAGGTTCTAGGACCTCGGGAAAGTGTTTTTCTTGCCAATGTTCTAATTTTGGAATTTTGATTTCCTCCACTAAAGTGGCCATTGAGGTTCGAATGAGACCATTTGCGAGGTTCTAGGACCCTGGGAAAAGCTCAAAAAGTACCAACTTTTTCTGTGAAGGTCCTGGAGCCTTAGAAGTGCTGTCTACCCCCACTAAAACGGCCATTGCGGTTCGAATGAGACCATTTGCGAGGTTCTAGGACCTCGGGAAAGTGTTTTTCTTGCCAATGTTCTAATTTTGGAAATTCTGATTTCCTCCACTAAAGTGGCCATTGCGGTTCGAATGAGACCATTTGCGAGATTCTAGGACCTCGGGAAAGTGTTTTTCTTGCCAATATTCTAATTTTGGAAATTTTGATTTCCTCCACTAAAGTGGCCATTGCGGTTCGAATGAGACCATTTGCGAGGTTCTAGGACCTCGGGAAAGTGTTTTTCTTGCCAATGTTCTAATTTTGGAAATTTTTTATTTCCTCCACTAAAGTGGCCATTGAGGTTCGAATGAGACCATTTGTGAGGTTCTAGGACCCTGGGAAAAGCTCAAAAAGTACCAACTTTTTCTGTGAAGGTCCTGGAGCCTTGGAAGTGCTGTCTACCCCCACTAAAACGGCCATTGCGGTTCGAATGAGACCATTTGCGAGGTTCTAGGACCTCGGGAAAGTGTTTTTCTTGCCAATATTCTAATTTTGGAAATTTTGATTTCCTCCACTAAAGTGGCCATTGCGGTTCGAATGAGACCATTTGCGAGGTTCTAGGACCTCGGGAAAGTGTTTTTCTTGCCAATGTTCTAATTTTGGAAATTTTGATTTCCTCCACTAAAGTGGCCATTGCGGTTCGAATGAGACCATTTGCGAGGTTCTAGGACCTCGGGAAAGTGTTTTTCTTGCCAATGTTCTAATTTTGGAAATTTTGATTTCCTCCACTAAAGTGGCCATTGAGGTTCGAATGAGACCATTTGCGAGGTTCTAGGACCCTGGGAAAAGCTCAAAAAGTACCAACTTTTTCTGTGAAGGTCCTGGAGCCTTGGAAGTGCTGTCTACCCCCACTAAAACGGCCATTGCGGTTCGAATGAGACCATTTGCGAGGTTCTAGGACCTCGGGAAAGTGTTTTTCTTGCCAATGTTCTAATTTTGGAAATTTTGATTTCCTCCACTAAAGTGGCCATTGCGGTTCGAATGAGACCATTTGCGAGGTTCTAGGACCCTGGGAAAAGCTCAAAAATTTACCAACTTTTTCTGTGAAGGTCCTGGAGCCTTGGAAGTGCTGTCTACCCCCACTAAAACGGCCATTGCGGTTCGAATGAGACCATTTGCGAGGTTCTAGGACCTCGGGAAAGTGTTTTTCTTGTCAATGTTCTAATTTTGGAAATTTTGATTTCCTCCACTAAAGTGGCCATTGCGGTTTGAATGAGAGACCATTTGCGAGGTTCTAGGACCTCGGGAAAGTGTTTTTCTTGCCAATATTCTAATTTTGGAAATTTTGATTTCCTCCACTAAAGTGGCCATTGCGGTTCGAATGAGACCATTTGCGAGGTTCTAGGACCTCGGGAAAGTGTTTTTCTTGACAATATTCTAATTTTGGAAATTTTGATTTCCTCAACTAAAGTGGCCATTGCGGTTCGAATGAGACCATTTGCGAGGTTCTAGGACCCTGGGAAAAGCTCAAAAGTACCAACTTTTTCTGTGAAGGTCCTGGAGCCTTGGAAGTGCTGTCTACCCCCACTAAAACGGCCATTGCGGTTCGAATGAGACCATTTGCGAGGTTCTAGGACCTCGGGAAAGTGTTTTTCTTGCCAATGTTCTAATTTTGGAAATTTTGATTTCCTCCACTAAAGTGGCCATTGCGGTTCGAATGAGACCATTTGCGAGGTTCTAGGACCTCGGGAAAGTGTTTTTCTTGCCAATGTTCTAATTTGGAAATTTTGATTTCCTCCACTAAAGTGGCCATTGCGGTTCGAATGAGACCATTTGCGAGGTTCTAGGACCTCGGGAAAGTGTTTTTCTTGCCAATATTCTAATTTTGGAAATTTTGATTTCCTCCACTAAAGTGGCCATTGCGGTTCGAATGAGACCATTTGCGAGGTTCTAGGACCTCGGGAAAGTGTTTTTCTTGACAATATTCTAATTTTGGAAATTTTGATTTCCTCAACTAAAGTGGCCATTGCGGTTCGAATGAGACCATTTGCGAGGTTCTAGGACCCTGGGAAAAGCTCAAAAAGTACCAACTTTTTCTGTGAAGGTCCTGGAGCCTTGGAAGTGCTGTCTACCCCCACTAAAACGGCCATTGCGGTTCGAATGAGACCATTTGCGAGGTTCTAGGACCTCGGGAAAGTGTTTTTCTTGTCAATGTTCTAATTTTGGAAATTTTGATTTCCTCCACTAAAGTGGCCATTGCGGTTCGAATGAGACCATTTGCGAGGTTCTAGGACCCTGGGAAAAGCTCAAAAATTTACCAACTTTTTCTGTGAAGGTCCTGGAGCCTTGGAAGTGCTGTCTACCCCCACTAAAACGGCCATTGCGGTTCGAATGAGACCATTTGCGAGGTTCTAGGACCTTGGGAAAGTGTTTTTCTTGTCAATGTTCTAATTTTGGAAATTTTGATTTCCTCCACTAAAGTGGCCATTGCGGTTTGAATGAGACCATTTGCGAGGTTCTAGGACCTCGGGAAAGTGTTTTTCTTGCCAATATTCTAATTTTGGAAATTTTGATTTCCTCCACTAAAGTGGCCATTGCGGTTCGAATGAGACCATTTGCGAGGTTCTAGGACCTCGGGAAAGTGTTTTTCTTGCCAATGTTCTAATTTTGGAAATTTTGATTTCCTCCACTAAAGTGGCCATTGAGGTTCGAATGAGACCATTTGCGAGGTTCTAGGACCCTGGGAAAAGCTCAAAAAGTACCAACTTTTTCTTTGAAAGTCCTGGAGCCTTGGAAGTGCTGTCTACCCCCACTAAAACGGCCATTGTGGTTCGAATGAGACCATTTGCGAGGTTCTAGGACCTCGGGAAAGTGTTTTTCTTGCCAATGTTCTAATTTTGGAAATTTTGCTTCCTCCACTAAAGTGGCCATTTCGGTTCGAATGAGACCATTTGCGAGGTTCTAGGACCTCGGGAAAGTGTTTTTCTTGCCAATGTTCTAATTTTGGAAATTTTGATTTCCTCCACTAAAGTGGCCATTGAGGTTCGAATGAGACCATTTGCGAGGTTCTAGGACCCTGGGAAAAGCTCAAAAAGTACCAACTTTTTCTGTGAAGGTCCTGGAGCCTTAGAAGTGCTGTCTACCCCCACTAAAACGGCCATTGCGGTTCGAATGAGACCATTTGCGAGGTTCTAGGACCTCGGGAAAGTGTTTTTCTTGCCAATGTTCTAATTTTGGAAATTTTGATTTCCTCCACTAAAGTGGCCATTGCGGTTCGAATGAGACCATTTGCGAGGTTCTAGGACCTCGGGAAAGTGTTTTTCTTGCCAATATTCTAATTTTGGAAATTTTGCTTCCTCCACTAAAGTGGCCATTTCGGTTCGAATGAGACCATTTGCGAGGTTCTAGGACCTCGGGAAAGTGTTTTTCTTGCCAATGTTCTAATTTTGGAAATTTTGATTTCCTCCACTAAAGTGGCCATTGAGGTTCGAATGAGACCATTTGCGAGGGTTCTAGGACCCTGGGAAAAGCTCAAAAAGTACCAACTTTTTCTGTGAAGGTCCTGGAGCCTTAGAAGTGCTGTCTACCCCCACTAAAACGGCCATTGCGGTTCGAATGAGACCATTTGCGAGGTTCTAGGACCTCGGGAAAGTGTTTTTCTTGCCAATGTTCTAATTTTGGAAATTTTGATTTCCTCCACTAAAGTGGCCATTGCGGTTCGAATGAGACCATTTGCGAGATTCTAGGACCTCGGGAAAGTGTTTTTCTTGCCAATATTCTAATTTTGGAAATTTTGATTTCCTCCACTAAAGTGGCCATTGCGGTTCGAATGAGACCATTTGCGAGGTTCTAGGACCTCGGGAAAGTGTTTTTCTTGCCAATGTTCTAATTTTGGAAATTTTGATTTCCTCCACTAAAGTGGCCATTGAGGTTCGAATGAGACCATTTGTGAGGTTCTAGGACCCTGGGAAAAGCTCAAAAAGTACCAACTTTTTCTGTGAAGGTCCTGGAGCCTTGGAAGTGCTGTCTACCCCCACTAAAACGGCCATTGCGGTTCGAATGAGACCATTTGCGAGGTTCTAGGACCTCGGGAAAGTGTTTTTCTTGCCAATATTCTAATTTTGGAAATTTTGCTTCCTCCACTAAAGTGGCCATTTCGGTTCGAATGAGACCATTTGCGAGGTTCTAGGACCTCGGGAAAGTGTTTTTCTTGCCAATGTTCTAATTTTGGAAATTTTGATTTCCTCCACTAAAGTGGCCATTGAGGTTCGAATGAGACCATTTGCGAGGTTCTAGGACCCTGGGAAAAGCTCAAAAAGTACCAACTTTTTCTGTGAAGGTCCTGGAGCCTTGGAAGTGCTGTCTACCCCCACTAAAATGGCCATTGCGGTTCGAATGAGACCATTTGCGAGGTTCTAGGACCTCGGGAAAGTGTTTTTCTTGCCAATGTTCTAATTTTGGAAATTTTGATTTCCTCCACTAAAGTGGCCATTGCGGTTCGAATGAGACCATTTGCGAGGTTCTAGGACCTCGGGAAAGTGTTTTTCTTGCCAATATTCTAATTTTGGAAATTTTGATTTCCTCCACTAAAGTGGCCATTGCGGTTCGAATGAGACCATTTGCGAGGTTCTAGGACCTCGGGAAAGTGTTTTTCTTGCAATGTTCTAATTTTGGAAATTTTGATTTCCTCCACTAAAGTGGCCATTGAGGTTCGAATGAGACCATTTGCGAGGTTCTAGGACCCTGGGAAAAGCTCAAAAAGTACCAACTTTTTCTGTGAAGGTCCTGGAGCCTTGGAAGTGCTGTCTACCCCCACTAAAACGGCCATTGCGGTTCGAATGAGACCATTTGCGAGGTTCTAGGACCTCGGGAAAGTGTTTTTCTTGCCAATATTCTAATTTTGGAAATTTTGCTTCCTCCACTAAAGTGGCCATTTCGGTTCGAATGAGACCATTTGCGAGGTTCTAGGACCTCGGAAAGTGTTTTTCTTGCCAATGTTCTAATTTTGGAAATTTTGATTTCCTCCACTAAAGTGGCCATTGAGGTTCGAATGAGACCATTTGCGAGGTTCTAGGACCCTGGGAAAAGCTCAAAAGTACCAACTTTTTCTGTGAAGGTCCTGGAGCCTTAGAAGTGCTGTCTACCCCCACTAAAACGGCCATTGCGGTTCGAATGAGACCATTTGCGAGGTTCTAGGACCTCGGGAAAGTGTTTTTCTTGCCAATGTTCTAATTTTGGAAATTTTGATTTCCTCCACTAAAGTGGCCATTGCGGTTCGAATGAGACCATTTGCGAGATTCTAGGACCTCGGGAAAGTGTTTTTCTTGCCAATATTCTAATTTTGGAAATTTTGATTTCCTCCACTAAAGTGGCCATTGCGGTTCGAATGAGACCATTTGCGAGGTTCTAGGACCTCGGGAAAGTGTTTTTCTTGCCAATGTTCTAATTTTGGAAATTTTGATTTCCTCCACTAAAGTGGCCATTGCGGTTCGAATGAGACCATTTGCGAGGTTCTAGGACCTCGGGAAAGTGTTTTTCTTGCCAATGTTCTAATTTTGGAAATTTTGATTTCCTCCACTAAAGTGGCCATTGCGGTTCGAATGAGACCATTTGCGAGGTTCTAGGACCTCGGGAAAGTGTTTTTCTTGACAATATTCTAATTTTGGAAATTTTGATTTCCTCAACTAAAGTGGCCATTGCGGTTCGAATGAGACCATTTGCGAGGTTCTAGGACCCTGGGAAAAGCTCAAAAAGTACCAACTTTTTCTGTGAAGGTCCTGGAGCCTTGGAAGTGCTGTCTACCCCCACTAAAACGGCCATTGCGGTTCAAATGAGACCATTTGCGAGGTTCTAGGACCTCGGGAAAGTGTTTTTCTTGTCAATGTTCTAATTTGGAAATTTTGATTTCCTCCACTAAAGTGGCCATTGCGGTTCGAATGAGACCATTTGCGAGGTTCTAGGACCCTGGGAAAAGCTCAAAAATGTACCAACTTTTTCTGTGAAGGTCCTGGAGCCTTGGAAGTGCTGTCTACCCCCACTAAAACGGCCATTGCGGTTCGAATGAGACCATTTGCGAGGGTGTAGGACCTCGGGAAAGTGTTTTTCTTGCCAATGTTCTAATTTTGGAAATTTTGCTTCCTCCACTAAAGTGGCCATTTCGGTTCGAATGAGACCATTTGCGAGGTTCTAGGACCTCGGGAAAGTGTTTTTCTTGCCAATGTTCTAATTTGGAAATTTTGATTTCCTCCACTAAAGTGGCCATTGAGGTTCGAATGAGACCATTTGCGAGGTTCTAGGACCTCGGGAAAGTGTTTTTCTTGCCAATATTCTAATTTTGGAAATTTTGATTTCCTCAACTAAAGTGGCCATTGCGTTTCGAATGAGACCGTTTGCGAGGTTCTAGGACCCTGGGAAAAGCTCAAAAAGTACCAACTTTTTCTGTGAAGGTCCTGGAGCCTTGGAAGTGCTGTCTACCCCCACTAAAACGGCCATTGTGGTTCGAATGAGACCATTTGCGAGGTTCTAGGACCTCGGGAAAGTGTTTTTCTTGCCAATGTTCTAATTTTGGAAATTTTGCTTCCTCCACTAAAGTGGCCATTTCGGTTCGAATGAGACCATTTGCGAGGTTCTAGGACCTCGGGAAAGTGTTTTTCTTGCCAATGTTCTAATTTTGGAAATTTTGCTTCCTCCACTAAAGTGGCCATTGAGGTTCGAATGAGACCATTTGCGAGGTTCTAGGACCCTGGGAAAAGCTCAAAAAGTACCAACTTTTTCTGTGAAGGTCCTGGAGCCTTGGAAGTGCAGTCTACCCCCACTAAAACGGCCATTGCGGTTCGAATGAGACCATTTGCGAGGTTCTAGGACCTCGGGAAAGTGTTTTTCTTGCCAATGTTCTAATTTTGGAAATTTTCCTTCCTCCACTAAAGTGGCCATTTCGGTTCGAATGAGACCATTTGCGAGGTTCTAGGACCTCGGGAAAGTGTTTTTCTTGCCAATGTTCTAATTTTGGAAATTTTGATTTCCTCCACTAAAGTGGCCATTGAGGTTCGAATGAGACCATTTGCGAGGTTCTAGGACCCTGGGAAAAGCTCAAAAAGTACCAACTTTTTCTGTGAAGGTCCTGGAGCCTTAGAAGTGCTGTCTACCCCCACTAAAACGGCCATTGCGGTTCGAATGAGACCATTTGCGAGGTTCTAGGACCTCGGGAAAGTGTTTTTCTTGCCAATATTCTAATTTTGGAAATTTTGATTTCCTCCACTAAAGTGGCCATTGCGGTTCGAATGAGACCATTTGCGAGGTTCTAGGACCTCGGGAAAGTGTTTTTCTTGCCAATATTCTAATTTTGGAAATTTTGATTTCCTCCACTAAAGTGGCCATTGCGGTTCGAATGAGACCATTTGCGAGGTTCTAGGACCTCGGGAAAGTGTTTTTCTTGCCAATGTTCTAATTTTGGAAATTTTGATTTCCTCCACTAAAGTGGCCATTGAGGTTCGAATGAGACCATTTGCGAGGTTCTAGGACCCTGGGAAAAGCTCAAAAAGTACCAACTTTTTCTGTGAAGGTCCTGGAGCCTTGGAAGTGCTGTCTACCCCCACTAAAACGGCCATTGCGGTTCGAATGAGACCATTTGCGAGGTTCTAGGACCTCGGGAAAGTGTTTTTCTTGCCAATATTCTAATTTTGGAAATTTTGCTTCCTCCACTAAAGTGGCCATTTCGGTTCGAATGAGACCATTTGCGAGGTTCTAGGACCTCGGGAAAGTGTTTTTCTTGCCAATGTTCTAATTTTGGAAATTTTGATTTCCTCCACTAAAGTGGCCATTGAGGTTCGAATGAGACCATTTGCGAGGTTCTAGGACCCTGGGAAAAGCTCAAAAAGTACCAACTTTTTCTGTGAAGGTCCTGGAGCCTTAGAAGTGCTGTCTACCCCCACTAAAACGGCCATTGCGGTTCGAATGAGACCATTTGCGAGGTTCTAGGACCTCGGGAAAGTGTTTTTCTTGCCAATGTTCTAATTTTGGAAATTCTGATTTCCTCCACTAAAGTGGCCATTGCGGTTCGAATGAGACCATTTGCGAGATTCTAGGACCTCGGGAAAGTGTTTTTCTTGCCAATATTCTAATTTTGGAAATTTTGCTTCCTCCACTAAAGTGGCCATTTCGGTTCGAATGAGACCATTTGCGAGGTTCTAGGACCTCGGGAAAGTGTTTTTCTTGCCAATGTTCTAATTTTGGAAATTTTGATTTCCTCCACTAAAGTGGCCATTGAGGTTCGAATGAGACCATTTGCGAGGTTCTAGGACCCTGGGAAAAGCTCAAAAAGTACCAACTTTTTCTGTGAAGGTCCTGGAGCCTTGGAAGTGCTGTCTACCCCCACTAAAATGGCCATTGCGGTTCGAATGAGACCATTTGCGAGGTTCTAGGACCTCGGGAAAGTGTTTTTCTTGCCAATGTTCTAATTTTGGAAATTTTGATTTCCTCCACTAAAGTGGCCATTGCGGTTCGAATGAGACCATTTGCGAGGTTCTAGGACCTCGGGAAAGTGTTTTTCTTGCCAATATTCTAATTTTGGAAATTTTGATTTCCTCCACTAAAGTGGCCATTGCGGTTCGAATGAGACCATTTGCGAGGTTCTAGGACCTCGGGAAAGTGTTTTTCTTGCCAATGTTCTAATTTTGGAAATTTTGATTTCCTCCACTAAAGTGGCCATTGAGGTTCGAATGAGACCATTTGCGAGGTTCTAGGACCCTGGGAAAAGCTCAAAAAGTACCAACTTTTTCTGTGAAGGTCCTGGAGCCTTGGAAGTGCTGTCTACCCCCACTAAAACGGCCATTGCGGTTCGAATGAGACCATTTGCGAGGTTCTAGGACCTCGGGAAAGTGTTTTTCTTGCCAATATTCTAATTTTGGAAATTTTGCTTCCTCCACTAAAGTGGCCATTTCGGTTCGAATGAGACCATTTGCGAGGTTCTAGGACCTCGGGAAAGTGTTTTTCTTGCCAATGTTCTAATTTTGGAAATTTTGATTTCCTCCACTAAAGTGGCCATTGAGGTTCGAATGAGACCATTTGCGAGGTTCTAGGACCCTGGGAAAAGCTCAAAAAGTACCAACTTTTTCTGTGAAGGTCCTGGAGCCTTAGAAGTGCTGTCTACCCCCACTAAAACGGCCATTGCGGTTCGAATGAGACCATTTGCGAGGTTCTAGGACCTCGGGAAAGTGTTTTTCTTGCCAATGTTCTAATTTTGGAAATTTTGATTTCCTCCACTAAAGTGGCCATTGCGGTTCGAATGAGACCATTTGCGAGATTCTAGGACCTCGGGAAAGTGTTTTTCTTGCCAATATTCTAATTTTGGAAATTTTGATTTCCTCCACTAAAGTGGCCATTGCGGTTCGAATGAGACCATTTGCGAGGTTCTAGGACCTCGGGAAAGTGTTTTTCTTGCCAATGTTCTAATTTTGGAAATTTTGATTTCCTCCACTAAAGTGGCCATTGCGGTTCGAATGAGACCATTTGCGAGGTTCTAGGACCTCGGGAAAGTGTTTTTCTTGCCAATGTTCTAATTTTGGAAATTTTGATTTCCTCCACTAAAGTGGCCATTGCGGTTCGAATGAGACCATTTGCGAGGTTCTAGGACCTCGGGAAAGTGTTTTTCTTGACAATATTCTAATTTTGGAAATTTTGATTTCCTCAACTAAAGTGGCCATTGCGGTTCGAATGAGACCATTTGCGAGGTTCTAGGACCCTGGGAAAAGCTCAAAAAGTACCAACTTTTTCTGTGAAGGTCCTGGAGCCTTGGAAGTGCTGTCTACCCCCACTAAAACGGCCATTGCGGTTCAAATGAGACCATTTGCGAGGTTCTAGGACCTCGGGAAAGTGTTTTTCTTGTCAATGTTCTAATTTTGGAAATTTTGATTTCCTCCACTAAAGTGGCCATTGCGGTTCGAATGAGACCATTTGCGAGGTTCTAGGACCCTGGGAAAAGCTCAAAAATGTACCAACTTTTTCTGTGAAGGTCCTGGAGCCTTGGAAGTGCTGTCTACCCCCACTAAAACGGCCATTGCGGTTCGAATGAGACCATTTGCGAGGGTGTAGGACCTCGGGAAAGTGTTTTTCTTGCCAATGTTCTAATTTTGGAAATTTTGCTTCCTCCACTAAAGTGGCCATTTCGGTTCGAATGAGACCATTTGCGAGGTTCTAGGACCTCGGGAAAGTGTTTTTCTTGCCAATGTTCTAATTTTGGAAATTTTGATTTCCTCCACTAAAGTGGCCATTGAGGTTCGAATGAGACCATTTGCGAGGTTCTAGGACCTCGGGAAAGTGTTTTTCTTGCCAATATTCTAATTTTGGAAATTTTGATTTCCTCAACTAAAGTGGCCATTGCGTTTCGAATGAGACCGTTTGCGAGGTTCTAGGACCCTGGGAAAAGCTCAAAAAGTACCAACTTTTTCTGTGAAGGTCCTGGAGCCTTGGAAGTGCTGTCTACCCCCACTAAAACGGCCATTGTGGTTCGAATGAGACCATTTGCGAGGTTCTAGGACCTCGGGAAAGTGTTTTTCTTGCCAATGTTCTAATTTTGGAAATTTTGCTTCCTCCACTAAAGTGGCCATTTCGGTTCGAATGAGACCATTTGCGAGGTTCTAGGACCTCGGGAAAGTGTTTTTCTTGCCAATGTTCTAATTTTGGAAATTTTGCTTCCTCCACTAAAGTGGCCATTGAGGTTCGAATGAGACCATTTGCGAGGTTCTAGGACCCTGGGAAAAGCTCAAAAAGTACCAACTTTTTCTGTGAAGGTCCTGGAGCCTTGGAAGTGCAGTCTACCCCCACTAAAACGGCCATTGCGGTTCGAATGAGACCATTTGCGAGGTTCTAGGACCTCGGGAAAGTGTTTTTCTTGCCAATGTTCTAATTTTGGAAATTTTGCTTCCTCCACTAAAGTGGCCATTTCGGTTCGAATGAGACCATTTGCGAGGTTCTAGGACCTCGGGAAAGTGTTTTTCTTGCCAATGTTCTAATTTTGGAAATTTTGATTTCCTCCACTAAAGTGGCCATTGAGGTTCGAATGAGACCATTTGCGAGGTTCTAGGACCCTGGGAAAAGCTCAAAAAGTACCAACTTTTTCTGTGAAGGTCCTGGAGCCTTAGAAGTGCTGTCTACCCCCACTAAAACGGCCATTGCGGTTCGAATGAGACCATTTGCGAGGTTCTAGGACCTCGGGAAAGTGTTTTTCTTGCCAATATTCTAATTTTGGAAATTTTGATTTCCTCCACTAAAGTGGCCATTGCGGTTCGAATGAGACCATTTGCGAGGTTCTAGGACCTCGGGAAAGTGTTTTTCTTGCCAATATTCTAATTTTGGAAATTTTGATTTCCTCCACTAAAGTGGCCATTGCGGTTCGAATGAGACCATTTGCGAGGTTCTAGGACCTCGGGAAAGTGTTTTTCTTGCCAATGTTCTAATTTTGGAAATTTTGATTTCCTCCACTAAAGTGGCCATTGAGGTTCGAATGAGACCATTTGCGAGGTTCTAGGACCCTGGGAAAAGCTCAAAAAGTACCAACTTTTTCTGTGAAGGTCCTGGAGCCTTGGAAGTGCTGTCTACCCCCACTAAAACGGCCATTGCGGTTCGAATGAGACCATTTGCGAGGTTCTAGGACCTCGGGAAAGTGTTTTTCTTGCCAATATTCTAATTTTGGAAATTTTGCTTCCTCCACTAAAGTGGCCATTTCGGTTCGAATGAGACCATTTGCGAGGTTCTAGGACCTCGGGAAAGTGTTTTTCTTGCCAATGTTCTAATTTTGGAAATTTTGATTTCCTCCACTAAAGTGGCCATTGAGGTTCGAATGAGACCATTTGCGAGGTTCTAGGACCCTGGGAAAAGCTCAAAAAGTACCAACTTTTTCTGTGAAGGTCCTGGAGCCTTAGAAGTGCTGTCTACCCCCACTAAAACGGCCATTGCGGTTCGAATGAGACCATTTGCGAGGTTCTAGGACCTCGGGAAAGTGTTTTTCTTGCCAATGTTCTAATTTTGGAAATTCTGATTTCCTCCACTAAAGTGGCCATTGCGGTTCGAATGAGACCATTTGCGAGATTCTAGGACCTCGGGAAAGTGTTTTTCTTGCCAATATTCTAATTTTGGAAATTTTGATTTCCTCCACTAAAGTGGCCATTGCGGTTCGAATGAGACCATTTGCGAGGTTCTAGGACCTCGGGAAAGTGTTTTTCTTGCCAATGTTCTAATTTTGGAAATTTTTTATTTCCTCCACTAAAGTGGCCATTGAGGTTCGAATGAGACCATTTGTGAGGTTCTAGGACCCTGGGAAAAGCTCAAAAAGTACCAACTTTTTCTGTGAAGGTCCTGGAGCCTTGGAAGTGCTGTCTACCCCCACTAAAACGGCCATTGCGGTTCGAATGAGACCATTTGCGAGGTTCTAGGACCTCGGGAAAGTGTTTTTCTTGCCAATATTCTAATTTTGGAAATTTTGATTTCCTCCACTAAAGTGGCCATTGCGGTTCGAATGAGACCATTTGCGAGGTTCTAGGACCTCGGGAAAGTGTTTTTCTTGCCAATGTTCTAATTTTGGAAATTTTGATTTCCTCCACTAAAGTGGCCATTGCGGTTCGAATGAGACCATTTGCGAGGTTCTAGGACCTCGGGAAAGTGTTTTTCTTGCCAATGTTCTAATTTTGGAAATTTTGATTTCCTCCACTAAAGTGGCCATTGAGGTTCGAATGAGACCATTTGCGAGGTTCTAGGACCCTGGGAAAAGCTCAAAAAGTACCAACTTTTTCTTTGAAGGTCCTGGAGCCTTGGAAGTGCTGTCTACCCCCACTAAAACGGCCATTGTGGTTCGAATGAGACCATTTGCGAGGTTCTAGGACCTCGGGAAAGTGTTTTTCTTGCCAATGTTCTAATTTTGGAAATTTTGCTTCCTCCACTAAAGTGGCCATTTCGGTTCGAATGAGACCATTTGCGAGGTTCTAGGACCTCGGGAAAGTGTTTTTCTTGCCAATGTTCTAATTTTGGAAATTTTGATTTCCTCCACTAAAGTGGCCATTGAGGTTCGAATGAGACCATTTGCGAGGTTCTAGGACCCTGGGAAAAGCTCAAAAAGTACCAACTTTTTCTGTGAAGGTCCTGGAGCCTTAGAAGTGCTGTCTACCCCCACTAAAACGGCCATTGCGGTTCGAATGAGACCATTTGCGAGGTTCTAGGACCTCGGGAAAGTGTTTTTCTTGCCAATGTTCTAATTTTGGAAATTTTGATTTCCTCCACTAAAGTGGCCATTGCGGTTCGAATGAGACCATTTGCGAGGTTCTAGGACCTCGGGAAAGTGTTTTTCTTGCCAATATTCTAATTTTGGAAATTTTGATTTCCTCCACTAAAGTGGCCATTGCGGTTCGAATGAGACCATTTGCGAGGTTCTAGGACCTCGGGAAAGTGTTTTTCTTGCCAATGTTCTAATTTTGGAAATTTTGATTTCCTCCACTAAAGTGGCCATTGAGGTTCGAATGAGACCATTTGCGAGGTTCTAGGACCCTGGGAAAAGCTCAAAAAGTACCAACTTTTTCTGTGAAGGTCCTGGAGCCTTGGAAGTGCTGTCTACCCCCACTAAAACGGCCATTGCGGTTCGAATGAGACCATTTGCGAGGTTCTAGGACCTCGGGAAAGTGTTTTTCTTGCCAATATTCTAATTTTGGAAATTTTGCTTCCTCCACTAAAGTGGCCATTTCGGTTCGAATGAGACCATTTGCGAGGTTCTAGGACCTCGGGAAAGTGTTTTTCTTGCCAATGTTCTAATTTTGGAAATTTTGATTTCCTCCACTAAAGTGGCCATTGAGGTTCGAATGAGACCATTTGCGAGGTTCTAGGACCCTGGGAAAAGCTCAAAAAGTACCAACTTTTTCTGTGAAGGTCCTGGAGCCTTAGAAGTGCTGTCTACCCCCACTAAAACGGCCATTGCGGTTCGAATGAGACCATTTGCGAGGTTCTAGGACCTCGGGAAAGTGTTTTTCTTGCCAATGTTCTAATTTTGGAAATTCTGATTTCCTCCACTAAAGTGGCCATTGCGGTTCGAATGAGACCATTTGCGAGATTCTAGGACCTCGGGAAAGTGTTTTTCTTGCCAATATTCTAATTTTGGAAATTTTGATTTCCTCCACTAAAGTGGCCATTGCGGTTCGAATGAGACCATTTGCGAGGTTCTAGGACCTCGGGAAAGTGTTTTTCTTGCCAATGTTCTAATTTTGGAAATTTTTTATTTCCTCCACTAAAGTGGCCATTGAGGTTCGAATGAGACCATTTGTGAGGTTCTAGGACCCTGGGAAAAGCTCAAAAAGTACCAACTTTTTCTGTGAAGGTCCTGGAGCCTTGGAAGTGCTGTCTACCCCCACTAAAACGGCCATTGCGGTTCGAATGAAGACCATTTGCGAGGTTCTAGGACCTCGGGAAAGTGTTTTTCTTGCCAATATTCTAATTTTGGAAATTTTGATTTCCTCCACTAAAGTGGCCATTGCGGTTCGAATGAGACCATTTGCGAGGTTCTAGGACCTCGGGAAAGTGTTTTTCTTGCCAATGTTCTAATTTTGGAAATTTTGATTTCCTCCACTAAAGTGGCCATTGCGGTTCGAATGAGACCATTTGCGAGGTTCTAGGACCTCGGGAAAGTGTTTTTCTTGCCAATGTTCTAATTTTGGAAATTTTGATTTCCTCCACTAAAGTGGCCATTGAGGTTCGAATGAGACCATTTGCGAGGTTCTAGGACCCTGGGAAAAGCTCAAAAAGTACCAACTTTTTCTGTGAAGGTCCTGGAGCCTTGGAAGTGCTGTCTACCCCCACTAAAACGGCCATTGCGGTTCGAATGAGACCATTTGCGAGGTTCTAGGACCTCGGGAAAGTGTTTTTTCTTGCCAATGTTCTAATTTTGGAAATTTTGATTTCCTCCACTAAAGTGGCCATTGCGGTTCGAATGAGACCATTTGCGAGGTTCTAGGACCCTGGGAAAAGCTCAAAAATTTACCAACTTTTTCTGTGAAGGTCCTGGAGCCTTGGAAGTGCTGTCTACCCCCACTAAAACGGCCATTGCGGTTCGAATGAGACCATTTGCGCAGGTTCTAGGACCTCGGGAAAGTGTTTTTCTTGTCAATGTTCTAATTTTGGAAATTTTGATTTCCTCCACTAAAGTGGCCATTGCGGTTTTGAATGAGACCATTTGCGAGGTTCTAGGACCTCGGGAAAGTGTTTTTCTTGCCAATATTCTAATTTTGGAAATTTTGATTTCCTCCACTAAAGTGGCCATTGCGGTTCGAATGAGACCATTTGCGAGGTTCTAGGACCTCGGGAAAGTGTTTTTCTTGACAATATTCTTAATTTTGGAAATTTTGATTTCCTCAACTAAAGTGGCCATTGCGGTTCGAATGAGACCATTTGCGAGGTTCTAGGACCCTGGGAAAAGCTCAAAAAGTACCAACTTTTTCTGTGAAGGTCCTGGAGCCTTGGAAGTGCTGTCTACCCCCACTAAAACGGCCATTGCGGTTCGAATGAGACCATTTGCGAGGTTCTAGGACCTCGGGAAAGTGTTTTTCTTGCCAATGTTCTAATTTTGGAAATTTTGATTTCCTCCACTAAAGTGGCCATTGCGGTTCGAATGAGACCATTTGCGAGGTTCTAGGACCTCGGGAAAGTGTTTTTCTTGCCAATGTTCTAATTTTGGAAATTTTGATTTCCTCCACTAAAGTGGCCATTGCGGTTCGAATGAGACCATTTGCGAGGTTCTAGGACCTCGGGAAAGTGTTTTTCTTGCCAATATTCTAATTTTGGAAATTTTGATTTCCTCCACTAAAGTGGCCATTGCGGTTCGAATGAGACCATTTGCGAGGTTCTAGGACCTCGGGAAAGTGTTTTTCTTGACAATATTCTAATTTTGGAAATTTTGATTTCCTCAACTAAAGTGGCCATTGCGGTTCGAATGAGACCATTTGCGAGGTTCTAGGACCCTGGGAAAAGCTCAAAAAGTACCAACTTTTTCTGTGAAGGTCCTGGAGCCTTGGAAGTGCTGTCTACCCCCACTAAAACGGCCATTGCGGTTCGAATGAGACCATTTGCGAGGTTCTAGGACCTCGGGAAAGTGTTTTTCTTGTCAATGTTCTAATTTTGGAAATTTTGATTTCCTCCACTAAAGTGGCCATTGCGGTTCGAATGAGACCATTTGCGAGGTTCTAGGACCCTGGGAAAAGCTCAAAAATTTACCAACTTTTTCTGTGAAGGTCCTGGAGCCTTGGAAGTGCTGTCTACCCCCACTAAAACGGCCATTGCGGTTCGAATGAGACCATTTGCGAGGTTCTAGGACCTTGGGAAAGTGTTTTTCTTGTCAATGTTCTAATTTTGGAAATTTTGATTTCCTCCACTAAAGTGGCCATTGCGGTTTGAATGAGACCATTTGCGAGGTTCTAGGACCTCGGGAAAGTGTTTTTCTTGCCAATATTCTAATTTTGGAAATTTTGATTTCCTCCACTAAAGTGGCCATTGCGGTTCGAATGAGACCATTTGCGAGGTTCTAGGACCTCGGGAAAGTGTTTTTCTTGCCAATGTTCTAATTTTGGAAATTTTGATTTCCTCCACTAAAGTGGCCATTGAGGTTCGAATGAGACCATTTGCGAGGTTCTAGGACCCTGGGAAAAGCTCAAAAAGTACCAACTTTTTCTTTGAAAGTCCTGGAGCCTTGGAAGTGCTGTCTACCCCCACTAAAACGGCCATTGTGGTTCGAATGAGACCATTTGCGAGGTTCTAGGACCTCGGGAAAGTGTTTTTCTTGCCAATGTTCTAATTTTGGAAATTTTGCTTCCTCCACTAAAGTGGCCATTTCGGTTCGAATGAGACCATTTGCGAGGTTCTAGGACCTCGGGAAAGTGTTTTTCTTGCCAATGTTCTAATTTTGGAAATTTTGATTTCCTCCACTAAAGTGGCCATTGAGGTTCGAATGAGACCATTTGCGAGGTTCTAGGACCCTGGGAAAAGCTCAAAAAGTACCAACTTTTTCTGTGAAGGTCCTGGAGCCTTAGAAGTGCTGTCTTCCCCCACTAAAACGGCCATTGCGGTTCGAATGAGACCATTTGCGAGGTTCTAGGACCTCGGGAAAGTGTTTTTCTTGCCAATGTTCTAATTTTGGAAATTTTGATTTCCTCCACTAAAGTGGCCATTGCGGTTCGAATGAGACCATTTGCGAGGTTCTAGGACCTCGGGAAAGTGTTTTTCTTGCCAATATTCTAATTTTGGAAATTTTGCTTCCTCCACTAAAGTGGCCATTTCGGTTCGAATGAGACCATTTGCGAGGTTCTAGGACCTCGGGAAAGTGTTTTTCTTGCCAATGTTCTAATTTTGGAAATTTGATTTCCTCCACTAAAGTGGCCATTGAGGTTCGAATGAGACCATTTGCGAGGTTCTAGGACCCTGGGAAAAGCTCAAAAAGTACCAACTTTTTCTGTGAAGGTCCTGGAGCCTTAGAAGTGCTGTCTACCCCCACTAAAACGGCCATTGCGGTTCGAATGAGACCATTTGCGAGGTTCTAGGACCTCGGGAAAGTGTTTTTCTTGCCAATGTTCTAATTTTGGAAATTTTGATTTCCTCCACTAAAGTGGCCATTGCGGTTCGAATGAGACCATTTGCGAGATTCTAGGACCTCGGGAAAGTGTTTTTCTTGCCAATATTCTAATTTTGGAAATTTTGATTTCCTCCACTAAAGTGGCCATTGCGGTTCGAATGAGACCATTTGCGAGGTTCTAGGACCTCGGGAAAGTGTTTTTCTTGCCAATGTTCTAATTTTGGAAATTTTGATTTCCTCCACTAAAGTGGCCATTGCGGTTCGAATGAGACCATTTGCGAGGTTCTAGGACCTCGGGAAAGTGTTTTTCTTGCCAATATTCTAATTTTGGAAATTTTGATTTCCTCCACTAAAGTGGCCATTGCGGTTCGAATGAGACCATTTGCGAGGTTCTAGGACCTCGGGAAAGTGTTTTTCTTGACAATATTCTAATTTTGGAAATTTGATTTCCTCAACTAAAGTGGCCATTGCGGTTCGAATGAGACCATTTGCGAGGTTCTAGGACCCTGGGAAAAGCTCAAAAAGTACCAACTTTTTCTGTGAAGGTCCTGGAGCCTTGGAAGTGCTGTCTACCCCCACTAAAACGGCCATTGCGGTTCGAATGAGACCATTTGCGAGGTTCTAGGACCTCGGGAAAGTGTTTTTCTTGTCAATGTTCTAATTTTGGAAATTTTGATTTCCTCCACTAAAGTGGCCATTGCGGTTCGAATGAGACCATTTGCGAGTTCTAGGACCCTGGGAAAAGCTCAAAAATTTACCAACTTTTTCTGTGAAGGTCCTGGAGCCTTGGAAGTGCTGTCTACCCCACTAAAACGGCCATTGCGGTTCGAATGAGACCATTTGCGAGGTTCTAGGACCTTGGGAAAGTGTTTTTCTTGTCAATGTTCTAATTTTGGAAATTTTGATTCCTCCACTAAAGTGGCCATTGCGGTTTGAATGAGACCATTTGCGAGGTTCTAGGACCTCGGGAAAGTGTTTTTCTTGCCAATATTCTAATTTTGGAAATTTTGATTTCCTCCACTAAAGTGGCCATTGCGGTTCGAATGAGACCATTTGCGAGGTTCTAGGACCTCGGGAAAGTGTTTTTCTTGCCAATGTTCTAATTTTGGAAATTTTGATTTCCTCCACTAAAGTGGCCATTGAGGTTCGAATGAGACCATTTGCGAGGTTCTAGGACCCTGGGAAAAGCTCAAAAAGTACCAACTTTTTCTTTGAAAGTCCTGGAGCCTTGGAAGTGCTGTCTACCCCCACTAAAACGGCCATTGTGGTTCGAATGAGACCATTTGCGAGGTTCTAGGACCTCGGGAAAGTGTTTTTCTTGCCAATGTTCTAATTTTGGAAATTTTGCTTCCTCCACTAAAGTGGCCATTTCGGTTCGAATGAGACCATTTGCGAGGTTCTAGGACCTCGGGAAAGTGTTTTTCTTGCCAATGTTCTAATTTTGGAAATTTTGATTTCCTCCACTAAAGTGGCCATTGAGGTTCGAATGAGACCATTTGCGAGGTTCTAGGACCCTGGGAAAAGCTCAAAAAGTACCAACTTTTTCTGTGAAGGTCCTGGAGCCTTAGAAGTGCTGTCTTCCCCCACTAAAACGGCCATTGCGGTTCGAATGAGACCATTTGCGAGGTTCTAGGACCTCGGGAAAGTGTTTTTCTTGCCAATGTTCTAATTTTGGAAATTTTGATTTCCTCCACTAAAGTGGCCATTGCGGTTCGAATGAGACCATTTGCGAGGTTCTAGGACCTCGGGAAAGTGTTTTTCTTGCCAATATTCTAATTTTGGAAATTTTGCTTCCTCCACTAAAGTGGCCATTTCGGTTCGAATGAGACCATTTGCGAGGTTCTAGGACCTCGGGAAAGTGTTTTTCTTGCCAATGTTCTAATTTTGGAAATTTTGATTTCCTCCACTAAAGTGGCCATTGAGGTTCGAATGAGACCATTTGCGAGGTTCTAGGACCCTGGGAAAAGCTCAAAAAGTACCAACTTTTTCTGTGAAGGTCCTGGAGCCTTAGAAGTGCTGTCTACCCCCACTAAAACGGCCATTGCGGTTCGAATGAGACCATTTGCGAGGTTCTAGGACCTCGGGAAAGTGTTTTTCTTGCCAATGTTCTAATTTTGGAATTTTGATTTCCTCCACTAAAGTGGCCATTGCGGTTCGAATGAGACCATTTGCGAGATTCTAGGACCTCGGGAAAGTGTTTTTCTTGCCAATATTCTAATTTTGGAAATTTTGATTTCTCCACTAAAGTGGCCATTGCGGTTCGAATGAGACCATTTGCGAGGTTTCTAGGACCTCGGGAAAGTGTTTTTCTTGCCAATGTTCTAATTTTGGAAATTTTGATTTCCTCCACTAAGTGGCCATTGAGGTTCGAATGAGACCATTTGTGAGGTTCTAGGACCCTGGGAAAAGCTCAAAAAGTACCAACTTTTTCTGTGAAGGTCCTGGAGCCTTGGAAGTGCTGTCTACCCCCACTAAAAACGGCCATTGCGGTTCGAATGAGACCATTTGCGAGGTTCTAGGACCTCGGGAAAGTGTTTTTCTTGCCAATATTCTAATTTTGGAAATTTTGCTTCCTCCACTAAAGTGGCCATTTCGGTTCGAATGAGACCATTTGCGAGGTTCTAGGACCTCGGAAAGTGTTTTTTCTTGCCAATGTTCTAATTTTGGAAATTTTGATTTCCTCCACTAAAGTGGCCATTGAGGTTCGAATGAGACCATTTGCGAGGTTCTAGGACCCTGGGAAAAGCTCAAAAAGTACCAACTTTTTCTGTGAAGGTCCTGGAGCCTTGGAAGTGCTGTCTACCCCCACTAAAATGGCCATTGCGGTTCGAATGAGACCATTTGCGAGGTTCTAGGACCTCGGGAAAGTGTTTTTCTTGCCAATGTTCTAATTTTGGAAATTTTGATTTCCTCCACTAAAGTGGCCATTGCGGTTCGAATGAGACCATTTGCGAGGTTCTAGGACCTCGGAAAGTGTTTTTCTTGCCAATATTCTAATTTTGGAAATTTTGATTTCCTCCACTAAAGTGGCCATTGCGGTTCGAATGAGACCATTTGCGAGGTTCTAGGACCTCGGGAAAGTGTTTTTCTTGCCAATGTTCTAATTTTGGAAATTTTGATTTCCTCCACTAAAGTGGCCATTGAGGTTCGAATGAGACCATTTGCGAGGTTCTAGGACCCTGGGAAAAGCTCAAAAAGTACCAACTTTTTCTGTGAAGGTCCTGGAGCCTTGGAAGTGCTGTCTACCCCCACTAAAACGGCCATTGCGGTTCGAATGAGACCATTTGCGAGGTTCTAGGACCTCGGGAAAGTGTTTTTCTTGCCAATATTCTAATTTTGGAAATTTTGCTTCCTCCACTAAAGTGGCCATTTCGGTTCGAATGAGACCATTTGCGAGGTTCTAGGACCTCTGGGAAAGTGTTTTTCTTGCCAATGTTCTAATTTTGGAAATTTTGATTTCCTCCACTAAAGTGGCCATTGAGGTTCGAATGAGACCATTTGCGAGGTTCTAGGACCCTGGGAAAAGCTCAAAAAGTACCAACTTTTTCTGTGAAGGTCCTGGAGCCTTAGAAGTGCTGTCTACCCCCACTAAAACGGCCATTGCGGTTCGAATGAGACCATTTGCGAGGTTCTAGGACCTCGGGAAAGTGTTTTCTTGCCAATGTTCTAATTTTGGAAATTTTGATTTCCTCCACTAAAGTGGCCATTGCGGTTCGAATGAGACCATTTGCGAGATTCTAGGACCTCGGGAAAGTGTTTTTCTTGCCAATATTCTAATTTTGGAAATTTTGATTTCCTCCACTAAGTGGCCATTGCGGTTCGAATGAGACCATTTGCGAGGTTCTAGGACCTCGGGAAAGTGTTTTTCTTGCCAATGTTCTAATTTTGGAAATTTTGATTTCCTCCACTAAAGTGGCCATTGCGGTTCGAATGAGACCATTTGCGAGGTTCTAGGACCTCGGGAAAGTGTTTTTCTTGCCAATGTTCTAATTTTGGAAATTTTGATTTCCTCCACTAAAGTGGCCATTGCGGTTCGAATGAGACCATTTGCGAGGTTCTAGGACCTCGGGAAAGTGTTTTTCTTGACAATATTCTAATTTTGGAAATTTTGATTTCCTCAACTAAAGTGGCCATTGCGGTTCGAATGAGACCATTTGCGAGGTTCTAGGACCCTGGGAAAAGCTCAAAAAGTACCAACTTTTTCTGTGAAGGTCCTGGAGCCTTGGAAGTGCTGTCTACCCCCACTAAAACGGCCATTGCGGTTCAAATGAGACCATTTGCGAGGTTCTAGGACCTCGGGAAAGTGTTTTTCTTGTCAATGTTCTAATTTTGGAAATTTTGATTTCCTCCACTAAAGTGGCCATTGCGGTTCGAATGAGACCATTTGCGAGGTTCTAGGACCCTGGGAAAAGCTCAAAAATGTACCAACTTTTTCTGTGAAGGTCCTGGAGCCTTGGAAGTGCTGTCTACCCCCACTAAAACGGCCATTGCGGTTCGAATGAGACCATTTGCGAGGGTGTAGGACCTCGGGAAAGTGTTTTTCTTGCCAATGTTCTAATTTTGGAAATTTTGCTTCCTCCACTAAAGTGGCCATTTCGGTTCGAATGAGACCATTTGCGAGGTTCTAGGACCTCGGGAAAGTGTTTTCTTGCCAATGTTCTAATTTTGGAAATTTTGATTTCCTCCACTAAAGTGGCCATTGAGGTTCGAATGAGACCATTTGCGAGGTTCTAGGACCTCGGGAAAGTGTTTTTCTTGCCAATATTCTAATTTTGGAAATTTTGATTTCCTCAACTAAAGTGGCCATTGCGTTTCGAATGAGACCGTTTGCGAGGTTCTAGGACCCTGGGAAAAGCTCAAAAAGTACCAACTTTTTCTGTGAAGGTCCTGGAGCCTTGGAAGTGCTGTCTACCCCCACTAAAACGGCCATTGTGGTTCGAATGAGACCATTTGCGAGGTTCTAGGACCTCGGGAAAGTGTTTTTCTTGCCAATGTTCTAATTTTGGAAATTTTGCTTCCTCCACTAAAGTGGCCATTTCGGTTCGAATGAGACCATTTGCGAGGTTCTAGGACCTCGGAAAGTGTTTTTCTTGCCAATGTTCTAATTTTGGAAATTTTGATTTCCTCCACTAAAGTGGCCATTGAGGTTCGAATGGACCATTTGCGAGGTTCTAGGACCCTGGGAAAAGCTCAAAAAGTACCAACTTTTTCTGTGAAGGTCCTGGAGCCTTAGAAGTGCTGTCTACCCCCACTAAAACGGCCATTGCGGTTCGAATGAGACCATTTGCGAGGTTCTAGGACCTCGGGAAAGTGTTTTTCTTGCCAATGTTCTAATTTTGGAAATTTTGCTTCCTCCACTAAAGTGGCCATTTCGGTTCGAATGAGACCATTTGCGAGGTTCTAGGACCTCGGGAAAGTGTTTTTCTTGCCAATGTTCTAATTTTGGAAATTTTGATTTCCTCCACTAAAGTGGCCATTGAGGTTCGAATGAGACCATTTGCGAGGTTCTAGGACCCTGGGAAAAGCTCAAAAAGTACCAACTTTTTCTGTGAAGGTCCTGGAGCCTTGGAAGTGCTGTCTACCCCCACTAAAACGGCCATTGCGGTTCGAATGAGACCATTTGCGAGGTTCTAGGACCTCGGGAAAGTGTTTTTCTTGCCAATATTCTAATTTTGGAAATTTTGCTTCCTCCACTAAAGTGGCCATTTCGGTTCGAATGAGACCATTTGCGAGGTTCTAGGACCTCGGGAAAGTGTTTTTCTTGCCAATGTTCTAATTTTGGAAATTTGATTTCCTCCACTAAAGTGGCCATTGAGGTTCGAATGAGACCATTTGCGAGGTTCTAGGACCCTGGGAAAAGCTCAAAAAGTACCAACTTTTTCTGTGAAGGTCCTGGAGCCTTAGAAGTGCTGTCTACCCCCACTAAAACGGCCATTGCGGTTCGAATGAGACCATTTGCGAGGTTCTAGGACCTCGGGAAAGTGTTTTTCTTGCCAATGTTCTAATTTTGGAAATTCTGATTTCCTCCACTAAAGTGGCCATTGCGGTTCGAATGAGACCATTTGCGAGATTCTAGGACCTCGGGAAAGTGTTTTTCTTGCCAATATTCTAATTTTGGAAATTTTGATTTCCTCCACTAAAGTGGCCATTGCGGTTCGAATGAGACCATTTGCGAGGTTCTAGGACCTCGGGAAAGTGTTTTTCTTGCCAATGTTCTAATTTTGGAAATTTTTTATTTCCTCCACTAAAGTGGCCATTGAGGTTCGAATGAGACCATTTGTGAGGTTCTAGGACCCTGGGAAAAGCTCAAAAAGTACCAACTTTTTCTGTGAAGGTCCTGGAGCCTTGGAAGTGCTGTCTACCCCCACTAAAACGGCCATTGCGGTTCGAATGAGACCATTTGCGAGGTTCTAGGACCTCGGGAAAGTGTTTTTCTTGCCAATATTCTAATTTTGGAAATTTTGATTTCCTCCACTAAAGTGGCCATTGCGGTTCGAATGAGACCATTTGCGAGGTTCTAGGACCTCGGGAAAGTGTTTTTCTTGCCAATGTTCTAATTTTGGAAATTTTGATTTCCTCCACTAAAGTGGCCATTGAGGTTCGAATGAGACCATTTGCGAGGTTCTAGGACCCTGGGAAAAGCTCAAAAAGTACCAACTTTTTCTGTGAAGGTCCTGGAGCCTTGGAAGTGCTGTCTACCCCCACTAAAACGGCCATTGTGGTTCGAATGAGACCATTTGCGAGGTTCTAGGACCTCGGGAAAGTGTTTTTCTTGCCAATGTTCTAATTTTGGAAATTTTGCTTCCTCCACTAAAGTGGCCATTTCGGTTCGAATGAGACCATTTGCGAGGTTCTAGGACCTCGGGAAAGTGTTTTTCTTGCCAATGTTCTAATTTTGGAAATTTTGATTTCCTCCACTAAAGTGGCCATTGAGGTTCGAATGGACCATTTGCGAGGTTCTAGGACCCTGGGAAAAGCTCAAAAAGTACCAACTTTTTCTGTGAAGGTCCTGGAGCCTTAGAAGTGCTGTCTACCCCCACTAAAACGGCCATTGCGGTTCGAATGAGACCATTTGCGAGGTTTCTAGGACCTCGGGAAAGTGTTTTTCTTGCCAATGTTCTAATTTTGGAAATTTTGATTTCCTCCACTAAAGTGGCCATTGCGGTTCGAATGAGACCATTTGCGAGGTTCTAGGACCTCGGGAAAGTGTTTTTCTTGCCAATGTTCTAATTTTGGAAATTTTGATTTCCTCCACTAAAGTGGCCATTGCGGTTCGAATGACACCATTTGCGAGGTTCTAGGACCTCGGGAAAGTGTTTTTCTTGCCAATGTTCTAATTTTGGAAATTTTGATTTCCTCCACTAAAGTGGCCATTGAGGTTCGAATGAGACCATTTGCGAGGTTCTAGGACCCTGGGAAAAGCTCAAAAAGTACCAACTTTTTCTGTGAAGGTCCTGGAGCCTTGGAAGTGCAGTCTACCCCCACTAAAACGGCCATTGCGGTTCGAATGAGACCATTTGCGAGGTTCTAGGACCTCGGGAAAGTGTTTTTCTTGCCAATGTTCTAATTTTGGAAATTTTGCTTCCTCCACTAAAGTGGCCATTTCGGTTCGAATGAGACCATTTGCGAGGTTCTAGGACCTCGGGAAAGTGTTTTTCTTGCCAATGTTCTAATTTTGGAAATTTTGATTTCCTCCACTAAAGTGGCCATTGAGGTTCGAATGAGACCATTTGCGAGGTTCTAGGACCTGGGAAAAGCTCAAAAAGTACCAACTTTTTCTGTGAAGGTCCTGGAGCCTTAGAAGTGCTGTCTACCCCCACTAAAACGGCCATTGCGGTTCGAATGAGACCATTTGCGAGGTTCTAGGACCTCGGGAAAGTGTTTTTCTTGCCAATATTCTAATTTTGGAAATTTTGATTTCCTCCACTAAAGTGGCCATTGCGGTTCGAATGAGACCATTTGCGAGGTTCTAGGACCTCGGGAAAGTGTTTTTCTTGCCAATATTCTAATTTTGGAAATTTTGATTTCCTCCACTAAAGTGGCCATTGCGGTTCGAATGAGACCATTTGCGAGGTTCTAGGACCTCGGGAAAGTGTTTTTCTTGCCAATGTTCTAATTTTGGAAATTTTGATTTCCTCCACTAAAGTGGCCATTGAGGTTCGAATGAGACCATTTGCGAGGTTCTAGGACCCTGGGAAAAGCTCAAAAAGTACCAACTTTTTCTGTGAAGGTCCTGGAGCCTTGGAAGTGCTGTCTACCCCCACTAAAACGGCCATTGCGGTTCGAATGAGACCATTTGCGAGGTTCTAGGACCTCGGGAAAGTGTTTTTCTTGCCAATATTCTAATTTTGGAAATTTTGCTTCCTCCACTAAAGTGGCCATTTCGGTTCGAATGAGACCATTTGCGAGGTTCTAGGACCTCGGGAAAGTGTTTTTCTTGCCAATGTTCTAATTTTGGAAATTTTGATTTCCTCCACTAAAGTGGCCATTGAGGTTCGAATGAGACCATTTGCGAGGTTCTAGGACCCTGGGAAAAGCTCAAAAAGTACCAACTTTTTCTGTGAAGGTCCTGGAGCCTTAGAAGTGCTGTCTACCCCCACTAAAACGGCCATTGCGGTTCGAATGAGACCATTTGCGAGGTTCTAGGACCTCGGGAAAGTGTTTTTCTTGCCAATGTTCTAATTTTGGAAATTCTGATTTCCTCCACTAAAGTGGCCATTGCGGTTCGAATGAGACCATTTGCGAGATTCTAGGACCTCGGAAAGTGTTTTTCTTGCCAATATTCTAATTTTGGAAATTTTGATTTCCTCCACTAAAGTGGCCATTGCGGTTCGAATGAGACCATTTGCGAGGTTCTAGGACCTCGGGAAAGTGTTTTTCTTGCCAATGTTCTAATTTTGGAAATTTTTTATTTCCTCCACTAAAGTGGCCATTGAGGTTCGAATGAGACCATTTGTGAGGTTCTAGGACCCTGGGAAAAGCTCAAAAAGTACCAACTTTTTCTGTGAAGGTCCTGGAGCCTTGGAAGTGCTGTCTACCCCCACTAAAACGGCCATTGCGGTTCGAATGAGACCATTTGCGAGGTTCTAGGACCTCGGGAAAGTGTTTTTCTTGCCAATATTCTAATTTTGGAAATTTTGATTTCCTCCACTAAAGTGGCCATTGCGGTTCGAATGAGACCATTTGCGAGGTTCTAGGACCTCGGGAAAGTGTTTTTCTTGCCAATGTTCTAATTTTGGAAATTTTGATTTCCTCCACTAAAGTGGCCATTGCGGTTCGAATGAGACCATTTGCGAGGTTCTAGGACCTCGGGAAAGTGTTTTTCTTGCCAATGTTCTAATTTTGGAAATTTTGATTTCCTCCACTAAAGTGGCCATTGAGGTTCGAATGAGACCATTTGCGAGGTTCTAGGACCCTGGGAAAAGCTCAAAAAGTACCAACTTTTTCTTTGAAGGTCCTGGAGCCTTGGAAGTGCTGTCTACCCCACTAAAACGGCCATTGTGGTTCGAATGAGACCATTTGCGAGGTTCTAGGACCTCGGGAAAGTGTTTTTCTTGCCAATGTTCTAATTTTGGAAATTTTGCTTCCTCCACTAAAGTGGCCATTTCGGTTCGAATGAGACCATTTGCGAGGTTCTAGGACCTCGGGAAAGTGTTTTTCTTGCCAATGTTCTAATTTTGGAAATTTTGATTTCCTCCACTAAAGTGGCCATTGAGGTTCGAATGAGACCATTTGCGAGGTTCTAGGACCCTGGGAAAAGCTCAAAAAGTACCAACTTTTTCTGTGAAGGTCCTGGAGCCTTAGAAGTGCTGTCTACCCCCACTAAAACGGCCATTGCGGTTCGAATGAGACCATTTGCGAGGTTCTAGGACCTCGGGAAAGTGTTTTTCTTGCCAATGTTCTAATTTTGGAAATTTTGATTTCCTCCACTAAAGTGGCCATTGCGGTTCGAATGAGACCATTTGCGAGGTTCTAGGACCTCGGGAAAGTGTTTTTCTTGCCAATATTCTAATTTTGGAAATTTTGATTTCCTCCACTAAAGTGGCCATTGCGGTTCGAATGAGACCATTTGCGAGGTTCTAGGACCTCGGGAAAGTGTTTTTCTTGCCAATGTTCTAATTTTGGAAATTTTGATTTCCTCCACTAAAGTGGCCATTGAGGTTCGAATGAGACCATTTGCGAGGTTCTAGGACCCTGGGAAAAGCTCAAAAAGTACCAACTTTTTCTGTGAAGGTCCTGGAGCCTTGGAAGTGCTGTCTACCCCCACTAAAACGGCCATTGCGGTTCGAATGAGACCATTTGCGAGGTTCTAGGACCTCGGGAAAGTGTTTTTCTTGCCAATATTCTAATTTTGGAAATTTTGCTTCCTCCACTAAAGTGGCCATTTCGGTTCGAATGAGACCATTTGCGAGGTTCTAGGACCTCGGGAAAGTGTTTTTCTTGCCAATGTTCTAATTTTGGAATTTTGATTTCCTCCACTAAAGTGGCCATTGAGGTTCGAATGAGACCATTTGCGAGGTTCTAGGACCCTGGGAAAAGCTCAAAAAGTACCAACTTTTTCTGTGAAGGTCCTGGAGCCTTAGAAGTGCTGTCTACCCCCACTAAAACGGCCATTGCGGTTCGAATGAGACCATTTGCGAGGTTCTAGGACCTCGGGAAAGTGTTTTTCTTGCCAATGTTCTAATTTTGGAAATTCTGATTTCCTCCACTAAAGTGGCCATTGCGGTTCGAATGAGACCATTTGCGAGATTCTAGGACCTCGGGAAAGTGTTTTTCTTGCCAATATTCTAATTTTGGAAATTTTGATTTCCTCCACTAAAGTGGCCATTGCGGTTCGAATGAGACCATTTGCGAGGTTCTAGGACCTCGGGAAAGTGTTTTTCTTGCCAATGTTCTAATTTTGGAAATTTTTTATTTCCTCCACTAAAGTGGCCATTGAGGTTCGAATGAGACCATTTGTGAGGTTCTAGGACCCTGGGAAAAGCTCAAAAAGTACCAACTTTTTCTGTGAGGTCCTGGAGCCTTGGAAGTGCTGTCTACCCCCACTAAAACGGCCATTGCGGTTCGAATGAGACCATTTGCGAGGTTCTAGGACCTCGGGAAAGTGTTTTTCTTGCCAATATTCTAATTTTGGAAATTTTGATTTCCTCCACTAAAGTGGCCATTGCGGTTCGAATGAGACCATTTGCGAGGTTCTAGGACCTCGGGAAAGTGTTTTTCTTGCCAATGTTCTAATTTGGAAATTTTGATTTCCTCCACTAAAGTGGCCATTGCGGTTCGAATGAGACCATTTGCGAGGTTCTAGGACCTCGGGAAAGTGTTTTTCTTGCCAATGTTCTAATTTTGGAAATTTTGATTTCCTCCACTAAAGTGGCCATTGAGGTTCGAATGAGACCATTTGCGAGGTTCTAGGACCCTGGGAAAAGCTCAAAAAGTACCAACTTTTTCTGTGAAGGTCCTGGAGCCTTGGAAGTGCTGTCTACCCCCACTAAAACGGCCATTGCGGTTCGAATGAGACCATTTGCGAGGTTCTAGGACCTCGGGAAAGTGTTTTTCTTGCCAATGTTCTAATTTTGGAAATTTTGATTTCCTCCACTAAAGTGGCCATTGCGGTTCGAATGAGACCATTTGCGAGGTTCTAGGACCCTGGGAAAAGCTCAAAAATTTACCAACTTTTTCTGTGAAGGTCCTGGAGCCTTGGAAGTGCTGTCTACCCCCACTAAAACGGCCATTGCGGTTCGAATGAGACCATTTGCGAGGTTCTAGGACCTCGGGAAAGTGTTTTTCTTGTCAATGTTCTAATTTTGGAAATTTTGATTTCCTCCACTAAAGTGGCCATTGCGGTTTGAATGAGACCATTTGCGAGGTTCTAGGACCTCGGGAAAGTGTTTTTCTTGCCAATATTCTAATTTTGGAAATTTTGATTTCCTCCACTAAAGTGGCCATTGCGGTTCGAATGAGACCATTTGCGAGGTTCTAGGACCTCGGGAAAGTGTTTTTCTTGACAATATTCTAATTTTGGAAATTTTGATTTCCTCAACTAAAGTGGCCATTGCGGTTCGAATGAGACCATTTGCGAGGTTCTAGGACCCTGGGAAAAGCTCAAAAAGTACCAACTTTTTCTGTGAAGGTCCTGGAGCCTTGGAAGTGCTGTCTACCCCCACTAAAACGGCCATTGCGGTTCGAATGAGACCATTTGCGAGGTTCTAGGACCTCGGGAAAGTGTTTTTCTTGCCAATGTTCTAATTTTGGAAATTTTGATTTCCTCCACTAAAGTGGCCATTGCGGTTCGAATGAGACCATTTGCGAGGTTCTAGGACCTCGGGAAAGTGTTTTTCTTGCCAATGTTCTAATTTTGGAAATTTTGATTTCCTCCACTAAAGTGGCCATTGCGGTTCGAATGAGACCATTTGCGAGGTTCTAGGACCTCGGGAAAGTGTTTTTCTTGCCAATATTCTAATTTTGGAAATTTTGATTTCCTCCACTAAAGTGGCCATTGCGGTTCGAATGAGACCATTTGCGAGGTTCTAGGACCTCGGGAAAGTGTTTTTCTTGACAATATTCTAATTTTGGAAATTTTGATTTCCTCAACTAAAGTGGCCATTGCGGTTCGAATGAGACCATTTGCGAGGTTCTAGGACCCTGGGAAAAGCTCAAAAAGTACCAACTTTTTCTGTGAAGGTCCTGGAGCCTTGGAAGTGCTGTCTACCCCCACTAAAACGGCCATTGCGGTTCGAATGAGACCATTTGCGAGGTTCTAGGACCTCGGGAAAGTGTTTTTCTTGTCAATGTTCTAATTTTGGAAATTTTGATTTCCTCCACTAAAGTGGCCATTGCGGTTCGAATGAGACCATTTGCGAGGTTCTAGGACCCTGGGAAAAGCTCAAAATTTACCAACTTTTTCTGTGAAGGTCCTGGAGCCTTGGAAGTGCTGTCTACCCCCACTAAAACGGCCATTGCGGTTCGAATGAGACCATTTGCGAGGTTCTAGGACCTTGGGAAAGTGTTTTTCTTGTCAATGTTCTAATTTTGGAAATTTTGATTTCCTCCACTAAAGTGGCCATTGCGGTTTGAATGAGACCATTTGCGAGGTTCTAGGACCTCGGGAAAGTGTTTTTCTTGCCAATATTCTAATTTTGGAAATTTTGATTTCCTCCACTAAAGTGGCCATTGCGGTTCGAATGAGACCATTTGCGAGGTTCTAGGACCTCGGGAAAGTGTTTTTCTTGCCAATGTTCTAATTTTGGAAATTTTGATTTCCTCCACTAAAGTGGCCATTGAGGTTCGAATGAGACCATTTGCGAGGTTCTAGGACCCTGGGAAAAGCTCAAAAAGTACCAACTTTTTCTTTGAAAGTCCTGGAGCCTTGGAAGTGCTGTCTACCCCCACTAAAACGGCCATTGTGGTTCGAATGAGACCATTTGCGAGGTTCTAGGACCTCGGGAAAGTGTTTTTCTTGCCAATGTTCTAATTTTGGAAATTTTGCTTCCTCCACTAAAGTGGCCATTTCGGTTCGAATGAGACCATTTGCGAGGTTCTAGGACCTCGGGAAAGTGTTTTTCTTGCCAATGTTCTAATTTTGGAAATTTTGATTTCCTCCACTAAAGTGGCCATTGAGGTTCGAATGAGACCATTTGCGAGGTTCTAGGACCCTGGGAAAAGCTCAAAAAGTACCAACTTTTTCTGTGAAGGTCCTGGAGCCTTAGAAGTGCTGTCTACCCCCACTAAAACGGCCATTGCGGTTCGAATGAGACCATTTGCGAGGTTCTAGGACCTCGGGAAAGTGTTTTTCTTGCCAATGTTCTAATTTTGGAAATTTTGATTTCCTCCACTAAAGTGGCCATTGCGGTTCGAATGAGACCATTTGCGAGGTTCTAGGACCTCGGGAAAGTGTTTTTCTTGCCAATATTCTAATTTTGGAAATTTTGCTTCCTCCACTAAAGTGGCCATTTCGGTTCGAATGAGACCATTTGCGAGGTTCTAGGACCTCGGGAAAGTGTTTTTCTTGCCAATGTTCTAATTTTGGAAATTTTGATTTCCTCCACTAAAGTGGCCATTGAGGTTCGAATGAGACCATTTGCGAGGTTCTAGGACCCTGGGAAAAGCTCAAAAAGTACCAACTTTTTCTGTGAAGGTCCTGGAGCCTTAGAAGTGCTGTCTACCCCCACTAAAACGGCCATTGCGGTTCGAATGAGACCATTTGCGAGGTTCTAGGACCTCGGGAAAGTGTTTTTCTTGCCAATGTTCTAATTTTGGAAATTTTGATTTCCTCCACTAAAGTGGCCATTGCGGTTCGAATGAGACCATTTGCGAGATTCTAGGACCTCGGGAAAGTGTTTTTCTTGCCAATATTCTAATTTTGGAAATTTTGATTTCCTCCACTAAAGTGGCCATTGCGGTTCGAATGAGACCATTTGCGAGGTTCTAGGACCTCGGGAAAGTGTTTTTCTTGCCAATGTTCTAATTTTGGAAATTTTGATTTCCTCCACTAAAGTGGCCATTGAGGTTCGAATGAGACCATTTGTGAGGTTCTAGGACCCTGGGAAAAGCTCAAAAAGTACCAACTTTTTCTGTGAAGGTCCTGGAGCCTTGGAAGTGCTGTCTACCCCCACTAAAACGGCCATTGCGGTTCGAATGAGACCATTTGCGAGGTTCTAGGACCTCGGGAAAGTGTTTTTCTTGCCAATATTCTAATTTTGGAAATTTTGATTTCCTCCACTAAAGTGGCCATTGCGGTTCGAATGAGACCATTTGCGAGGTTCTAGGACCTCGGGAAAGTGTTTTTCTTGCCAATGTTCTAATTTTGGAAATTTTGATTTCCTCCACTAAAGTGGCCATTGCGGTTCGAATGAGACCATTTGCGAGGTTCTAGGACCTCGGGAAAGTGTTTTTCTTGCCAATGTTCTAATTTTGGAAATTTTGATTTCCTCCACTAAAGTGGCCATTGAGGTTCGAATGAGACCATTTGCGAGGTTCTAGGACCCTGGGAAAAGCTCAAAAAGTACCAACTTTTTCTGTGAAGGTCCTGGAGCCTTGGAAGTGCTGTCTACCCCCACTAAAACGGCCATTGCGGTTCGAATGAGACCATTTGCGAGGTTCTAGGACCTCGGGAAAGTGTTTTTCTTGCCAATGTTCTAATTTTGGAAATTTTGATTTCCTCCACTAAAGTGGCCATTGCGGTTCGAATGAGACCATTTGCGAGGTTCTAGGACCCTGGGAAAAGCTCAAAAATTTACCAACTTTTTCTGTGAAGGTCCTGGAGCCTTGGAAGTGCTGTCTACCCCCACTAAAACGGCCATTGCGGTTCGAATGAGACCATTTGCGAGGTTCTAGGACCTCGGGAAAGTGTTTTTCTTGCCAATGTTCTAATTTTGGAAATTTTGATTTCCTCCACTAAAGTGGCCATTGCGGTTCGAATGAGACCATTTGCGAGGTTCTAGGACCTCGGGAAAGTGTTTTTCTTGCCAATATTCTAATTTTGGAAATTTTGATTTCCTCCACTAAAGTGGCCATTGCGGTTCGAATGAGACCATTTGCGAGGTTCTAGGACCTCGGGAAAGTGTTTTTCTTGCCAATGTTCTAATTTTGGAAATTTTGATTTCCTCCACTAAAGTGGCCATTGAGGTTCGAATGAGACCATTTGCGAGGTTCTAGGACCCTGGGAAAAGCTCAAAAAGTACCAACTTTTTCTGTGAAGGTCCTGGAGCCTTGGAAGTGCTGTCTACCCCCACTAAAACGGCCATTGCGGTTCGAATGAGACCATTTGCGAGGTTCTAGGACCTCGGGAAAGTGTTTTTCTTGCCAATATTCTAATTTTGGAAATTTTGCTTCCTCCACTAAAGTGGCCATTTCGGTTCGAATGAGACCATTTGCGAGGTTCTAGGACTCGGGAAAGTGTTTTTCTTGCCAATGTTCTAATTTTGGAAATTTTGATTTCCTCCACTAAAGTGGCCATTGAGGTTCGAATGAGACCATTTGCGAGGTTCTAGGACCCTGGGAAAAGCTCAAAAAGTACCAACTTTTTCTGTGAAGGTCCTGGAGCCTTAGAAGTGCTGTCTACCCCCACTAAAACGGCCATTGCGGTTCGAATGAGACCATTTGCGAGGTTCTAGGACCTCGGGAAAGTGTTTTTCTTGCCAATGTTCTAATTTTGGAAATTTTGATTTCCTCCACTAAAGTGGCCATTGCGGTTCGAATGAGACCATTTGCGAGATTCTAGGACCTCGGGAAAGTGTTTTTCTTGCCAATATTCTAATTTTGGAAATTTTGATTTCCTCCACTAAAGTGGCCATTGCGGTTCGAATGAGACCATTTGCGAGGTTCTAGGACCTCGGGAAAGTGTTTTTCTTGCCAATGTTCTAATTTTGGAAATTTTGATTTCCTCCACTAAAGTGGCCATTGAGGTTCGAATGAGACCATTTGTGAGGTTCTAGGACCCTGGGAAAAGCTCAAAAGTACCAACTTTTTCTGTGAAGGTCCTGGAGCCTTGGAAGTGCTGTCTACCCCCACTAAACGGCCATTGCAGTTCGAATGAGACCATTTGCGAGGTTCTAGGACCTCGGGAAAGTGTTTTTCTTGCCAATATTCTAATTTTGGAAATTTTGATTTCCTCCACTAAAGTGGCCATTGCGGTTCGAATGAGACCATTTGCGAGGTTCTAGGACCTCGGGAAAGTGTTTTTCTTGCCAATGTTCTAATTTTGGAAATTTTGATTTCCTCCACTAAAGTGGCCATTGCGGTTCGAATGAGACCATTTGCGAGGTTCTAGGACCTCGGGAAAGTGTTTTTCTTGCCAATGTTCTAATTTTGGAAATTTTGATTTCCTCCACTAAAGTGGCCATTGAGGTTCGAATGAGACCATTTGCGAGGTTCTAGGACCCTGGGAAAAGCTCAAAAAGTACCAACTTTTTCTGTGAAAGTCCTGGAGCCTTGAAGTGCTGTCTACCCCCACTAAAACGGCCATTGCGGTTCGAATGAGACCATTTGCGAGGTTCTAGGACCTCGGGAAAGTGTTTTTCTTGCCAATGTTCTAATTTTGGAAATTTTGATTTCCTCCACTAAAGTGGCCATTGCGGTTCGAATGAGACCATTTGCGAGGTTCTAGGACCCTGGGAAAAGCTCAAAAATTTACCAACTTTTTCTGTGAAGGTCCTGGAGCCTTGGAAGTGCTGTCTACCCCCACTAAAACGGCCATTGCGGTTCGAATGAGACCATTTGCGAGGTTCTAGGACCTCGGGAAAGTGTTTTTCTTGTCAATGTTCTAATTTTGGAAATTTTTATTTCCTCCACTAAAGTGGCCATTGCGGTTTGAATGAGACCATTTGCGAGGTTCTAGGACCTCGGGAAAGTGTTTTTCTTGCCAATATTCTAATTTTGGAAATTTTGATTTCCTCCACTAAAGTGGCCATTGCGGTTCGAATGAGACCATTTGCGAGGTTCTAGGACCTCGGGAAAGTGTTTTTCTTGACAATATTCTAATTTTGGAAATTTTGATTTCCTCAACTAAAGTGGCCATTGCGGTTCGAATGAGACCATTTGCGAGGTTCTAGGACCCTGGGAAAAGCTCAAAAAGTACCAACTTTTTCTGTGAAGGTCCTGGAGCCTTGGAAGTGCTGTCTACCCCCACTAAAACGGCCATTGCGGTTCGAATGAGACCATTTGCGAGGTTCTAGGACCTCGGGAAAGTGTTTTTCTTGTCAATGTTCTAATTTGGAAATTTTGATTTCCTCCACTAAAGTGGCCATTGCGGTTCGAATGAGA